>NW_009953205.1:2448865-2456919 GCF_000747805.2 Chaetura pelagica | reverse complement strand
GACGACCTGTGGGAGGGGCCAAACTGCAGCCGATCGCTCTCTCACCCCACATCCCCTCAGGGAGAGAGGCCGGTGGGTTGAAGTACAAACAGATTTAATGAAATAACAGAACTATGACAAACACCCCCACAAAGCACATCAACTCACACTCAGCCTGGGCCTCAGGAGCAGCAGAGGGAGCAGCAGGGCGAGATGGAGGAGCCGCAGGAAAGGGAACCCCCAGCACAGCTCCCCTTTCCAGCGGAGGTGCCGCCTGAGGTGCCGCGAGGTGAGGGGTGTGGGACGCCCCTGTCAGCAGCGGCAGGAACGGGGCTGCTGTGCAGCTGCCCTGGCTGCAGCTCCCGCTGGCCTCTGTGGCTGCCCTGGGGTCCTGCCACAGGGAAACCAGGACAAAAATGCAAGTAGATCTTCTTGAATTGCTAAACATGTGATTCTCTCATGAAAAGAATAATTTTCAAGTCCTTGAATCTGACTTGATTATTTTGTTAATCTGACATGCCAGAGCCTAAAATGGCGCCTCTTCCAGTTGCTACCTACTGCGCCATTGCTGTGGAAGGAAGTCAGTGAAGTGTATGCAATAAGACTTGTCTTGTAGAGTTGGATGATGACTGTTAAAGTATGAAATCTATAAACTCACCCAGATTCACAGCTGTTGGAAGGAAGTTCAGGGAAGCTATGCTAATTTTCCCCAACTAGATACCTCATTTGACAGCATGCTGAACAGGAACACTCTGTAGATAGATATCTTTCTCCTTTATATTCACAAAATAAAAATTAATAGCCACTTCCAAAATGCTGTAGTATCATAAGCCAATGCTCCTCAAAGACTACATAAGAACCACTTATGTTGCATAACGCAACTTAATTAAAACACTGATGACTAAGATCTACCTCTTGGCAGAAAAACCCATGAGGAAGGATCTTATTTTTATAAACTAGAATGCTTCATTTAGCATTTTTAGTAAGTCATATGGCAATTTTTTAGTTACAAGATTGTATCTTAGATGACTAATTAATAGAAGTTTTCTATAGTGAAGAGTGACCTGGAATAGACAAGATAAAATTTATGACTGTTTTGTATGAAAGCCAGATGAATCCACTGGGAACTTGAGGAGTAAACAAAAAGTCTTAGTCTAAACATTAGAGAGACTGAAATTTATATGTTATGATAAAAACTCATTTCACCTGTATAAATCCTGTAATGGATAACAAAAATAATTAAATGCACCATCAGCTTTTGCTTTGATCCTTAATACACTCCTCCGAGCCTACAAACCCAAAACCTTCCAAACTAAGAAACTCAGGAAGGGGGGGAATCATTGCCAAAAACCCCTGAAAATTAAATAAATGAAAAAGCATTTTAAGGTTCTATTCAATCTTAAACAATATCACCACAATTTGATACTTTGTATCATCCCATGTAAGGACCAGAGTAGAAACTGAGGGTTGATGATAAAAAAACTCAAAGGGGAGAAGAGAATCATGCAGAGTTTAGTTCTGCTCAAAGAGCTGTCTGCATTTCTGCATTCAAGCAGGAAGTTGCTACCCAGGCAGCTTCTCTGGCAAAGTAGCTTCCTTAGAGTCCAAAATGCTGCTTGACATTTATCCCAAGCATGGTCAGGTGTGGTTAGAAGCTAAAGCTGTTTTCCACTTCTGATAAAGCTATTTTCTGCTGGTTTCCAAACTGACTGTGAAATGGATTGCCTCACAAAATCCTTACATTGCTTTTGTAATTGCTTTGCTTTTCTGAGGAGTAATAAGGATCATATAGTATTGAGATACAAACAAGGCCTGAAAAATACTCTGTATGGCATTAGGAGAAAGAATATGAACTGATCTTTTAGATTGTGCAGCCAAATAAAAAAAAAATAGCAATTAACCTAATGGGGCAGCTTTTTGTACATATTTTCCTGTTTCTCAAAAATAAATCTGTTTTTCAGGTTTCAGAAATGAAGGAATAAAAATCAAAGTAAGGAATGTTCTCAGCATTCTTGGAATAAGTGATTGTTCATATTACTACTTTTTATGGGAGTGACTGTCAATCAACAATCTTCAAAAATGTCATAAACACCCACACATACTATTTCAAAGATTCCTAATGTAGGATATAAAATACCATATTTCAAACTGGATTCAAAGCTTTTCATCTATCTAATAGTTAAGAACCAGGAAAAACACAAACATGAAATGAAATGTATTTGTTGATGATAAGAGCAAATACTCATCTTATGAAAATTAATAGCCTATTATATACCCTTTAAAAATAATATTTCATGTCTGAATGATGATCATGATCCTGAAGTGCCTGCACCTATAGTGAACCACTGATTCCAGCAGGTGAACTGTTACCAGAAGGAACACTGCACACCTTCCTCCCAGTGGGTCGGAGCAGGTGACAGGGCCCCTTCTTTCCAATCTGGTACATTAAATGGGATTTCAGGGACAGCAAAAGAGACTGAATATATATCTCAATCTTAACTCCAACTTTCAAATTAGTGCATTATTTATTAATTAGTACTACATTCAAAGTGCTGTTTCCCTTGTTACTTGGTGAAATAAATGAAAGAACAGCAATATCACTCTAAATCCTAATGTACATCTCTTCAAATTCCCAAATTACTGTATCACAACATTTTCCTTACTCTCTGCCCCTTCCCTCCTCTCTGCCTTGCATCTGATTGAGAGAATAACTGACCACTGCAAGAAGCTAAAGGCTGAGCTGGCAGCCTTTCCCAACCAGAGGAATCTATCGTAACAATCAGTAGATTTCAAATGGGAGGAAGGACAATCCTGTACTTAAAAGCTTGAGCTTGGATTAGAGGATGGGACTCTACATGTAAGATGCACCTGCAAACACATTTCTTTTCTGGAGAAGGATTAGTCTGGAAATGTAGAAAAGACTGATCGGTCAGAAAGTACACCATGCAGACACAGTTCATGTACTTGGCAAATTTTTTCACCTCCATGTTTGCTTATTTATTCTATGGAAAACAAAATATTTATGTAAAAAAATGTAGACCCACTTACTTCCTGAATTTTGACTTTGATTTATTTTGGGAGACATACTAAAATATCACTGTTTCTCATGTGTAGCTGAGATTCTCATGTCTGTAATACATATTTCAATCCCTTCTGCACTTATAAGCTTCCCATGGATAAACTTGCAAGCTCAGTATCTGTTCCTGTACTGTTACAAGAAATACAGCAAAACACAGGCAGTTTAAACTGTAGGCAGTTTTCAAACCTGAGAGCTTCAGAACAAGCTTCATATTTTATGGTTCAGTCCTGGCCTTTTATAATTATGGGAGAATTCTAGCTTTGACTATCCAAAAAACTCAACAGAAAATGGACTTGGGGTCCTAATCCTTGCTACTTTTGACACGTTATTGTAAAGAAAATCTTTAGTCCAATGCTTATAACATTAGAATAAAAAGATTTCAGAAGGTTCACAGTTTAAAAAAATCCATTATTTTTAAACCCCATCAGGTGAATCTCAGCGTCCTGTCTGCTGAACACTGATGACCCAGCAATGTGGCTGTCAGAACCAGCCCTTCAGTCGGATATGAGGGGAGACTTTGCTTCAGACTGTCGTGCTGTTAGCACTTCAGAGCTTATGCTAGCTACCTCCACTGCTCTTTGCCATGTGTTGTGAAAATCCTCCTTCACCACAGGGTGGGTGGAGGGGTGTGGGGGGGTGATTTTTGAAAGGGTTGTAGTTGCTAAGCACCCACTTCTGACCAAGTCCTGTAGTGATTTAAACTCCAAGCAGCCCTATGTGTCATCAAAGAGCAATCCTTAAAGGCAATATTATCTACCACCTCTCACCTTTCAATTCCCTAGGAGCTGCTTTAGCCTATTAAGACAGTCAAGTTACTTTAGTACCAGGAAACATGAATTTGTATCTCCCTAAATATCCAAGCTCACAGGAAATAGCAGATGCTTGAGCTGCGCAGATGTGTATGTGTGGAAGTGCATCGGAAAGAAGGAATGCATGTATGTGTACAAGTGACAGTCAGCTAGGAGAGGGCTCCTGCTGTTCACTTGACTGTTTAAACACACCCAGCTACTTTCAAAGGGACAGTAAAACACTAGCTGTTTAGGAGACGCAGACATGTAAATTGCGACTGGAGAGGAGGATCTAGTGTGACAAAAGCAAATTTAGTCTTTACTACTTGAATAGTCAGCTCAAAGAGGCTAAAGTAGGCAGAGTTAAATTAAACCAAGGTCAGAACTTAACCATTGCTAAGACAAATTTAGGCAGAAACCCCCAAATTGCTTGAGGACACAAAAACTGGCAGTTTATCTTCAGATCTAACATGCACTATCTGGCAACGGCATTGTTTCAATTATGAAACAATTCACATCTCGACTGACACATGTAATGAAGCTTGCTACTTGCCTAGTACATAATTTAAGGTAAAATAAAAGAGGGTATGTTTTATCATGGTCTATCATATCTTTGTCTATTGTTCTGCAATCTATTTGCATACCTAAAGGGATATGGCCTTTTTAATTTCTTTCTCCTCTCCTAATCATCTGAGGCCTATTAAGAACTGTTCTGTATCCTGTAATCAGGCAATTTATACAGTGTGCACCCTTAGGCTACAGCCATTACAAACAAGCTGAAAAACTCCCTTACAATAAATGATTAGCATGGGAAGACACCATTCATAATTAATTTTTTTCTGTTTGTGTTGGCAGATGGTCCCAGACATTGAAGCATGGCCTATTGCCCACACCTTTATTCCAAAGAGAAAAGGGCAGCCTTAGAAGAAAAGCAGAAATGCCTGTAAGGCTGCTTAATTTTTGGAATAAACATACTCCCCAGCTTTTCATGATTTTGTGCATGTTAAAGAATGGATTAAAAGACTGTGAAAGTCAAAGCAAAATAAATCCCATTAGCTTCTGACCAGGACCTGAGTTAAAACCACAGGAGAAATATTGACTTGAAGGACAGTATGACTGCTTTTTTTTTTTTTTTTTCATCTATTTCCATAAGGGTTATTTCTGAGGCAGCTTAAGCAGACCTATTCTGTGGGTGGATTTGAAAATTATCAGCTTTATATTTTTGAAAGAGGGGTACTCACTGAAGCAGCAAATAAAAGAGAGTTCTGCTTTTAGCCATATTTTACAACATGCATTTTCCTGCTTCCAAAGGACAGCTGATGACAACTTCATTCTCCATTTACTCATATGTTCACTCACTGTTTACATGTTGCTTCTGATGCATTTATGAATTGTTGGCATCACTGCAAACTCCCCCAGAATGAGATCCAGCCAAACAGACTGTCATTTTAGTGCCCTGTGCCAGCATTTTCTTGATGGTGACAGGATAGTCCAAACTACTACATAGCAAATTCCTAACTTGAGTAAATAGAGCTTTTTCTGTCATGACTCAGAATACTCTGACTCTTCCTTTTGCTCTGCAAAAGGAAAACAGCAGGCTGCATTTCCATATGTGATCTCTAGAATGTGTTCTAATCCAGTTTCACTGAAGCCTGCAGTCTGCTTTGTGAGCTAGCACTGAAAGCCAAAGTCATTCACTGCCTGTTCAAGATCATTGTTCAGATTTACACACACAAAAAACCAGAAAATCCCTGGATGAACCCTGAGGCATGGCAAAAGGATGACATGATTTTATCTAAAAATGTAGTTAGGTTTAGCCACATCTCCCATCTGTGGTATCTAGTCATAGCTATACCTGTCAGGAAGACACATTTACCATGGCCTCCTAGGGCCAATATCAGATAAACCAGGTGAGCTGAACTTTCTCCAAGGAAGACATGACATTGTTCACTTTAGGGAGTGACACTGCCACAGTGTGAGCACACGAAGTTAGAGGGCATACTAAGTTCTAGCCTGCTTTTGCCTCTAATCACCAAGTCTCGATAAGCCATATGAAGTTCTTGCTGTTGACTTCAGGTATTTTATTCCTTCAGGTATTTTTCCTCAAAAAACTCTTGTCACCTTGTACTAGCACCTGCAAGGCATTATAAGTTATGTTATCATTTCGAAAGGAAAAAGAAAATAGCATTTAGTTTCCAAATAGTTTCCTGCCCAGTAAAGCTGACCTTCAATATTGTCCACTTTCAAACAGCAGAGTTAAGCCTGAGAGCCAGGCACAGGAGATCATCCCAGGGGGGTACAGCCACACACACACTTCCAATCAACACATGCATGGGGGAATGGAAACTGGTACAGACTTTCCACTGTGCTAAATCTTAAGTGACTTGTACTTTAATAGGGTTTTGGGGATCACCAGACTTGCTAAATCTTGCTTTGGTGCTCTCTTTTTCCCACTGTGCCAAAGCCTCCTTGCTTGACAGATGTTTTGAACTATCAATGGGAAAACTGTTTTCACTCTAATTTCAGCCTGGCTTAAACCACCAGTTTTACCAGCACACCACACAGATTTCCATTTGAAAGCCAAAGAGTTTAATCTAATTTGAAAAAAAAATAAAGCTTTTGAGTTTACAAGTTTTATCATTTGTGTGTCCTAACCCTATCAGTCCTATCTCAACAAAGAACTGATGAAAAAGCTCTCTGAAAATCTCCAATTCTGAAGAAATAATAAACTGGTTTTAAAATGGCATTGTTCTCTCTGCAACACAGAACCCACACGGATGCTAGCAGAGAACTGGGAGTCACTAGATATGCCACTAGCCCAAGGAAATGCACTTTCAAGAAACCAACCCGATTTCTTCAGATGAAGACATTACTCTCTTTCTCACTGTTTTTTGCAGTTGATGCAATACAGATGTGCTCCTGCCTCTCTATGCAGTTTTAGAAATACCTGTAATAATAGTAATTATTGAGTTCTTAATTTACTTTATTTCCTATTGACCTTCATTAGTCTACTGACCCTCAGAAAACTAGCTTATTTTGTTAATAAGACTAAACCTTGAGACCACTAAAAGAAAGGTGTTCTTAGCCCTTCGTTGTGTGTTCAGTAGAGACAGTAGCCAAGGCTCCTGCCTTTTAACCCTTCCTTTCAGCCACAGAATTGTAGCTTTCTCTTCTCCCTCCCTCCCTGATAGACACTTAAAATTCAAATTACAATTATACTTGACCACAACAACTTACAGGTAAGGCAGATGTGAGGATTGAGCCATTTGACAGATCCTCTTCATTTATTTGGATGATTTACTAATCTGCAGAAGCCGAGGTCATCAAAACCTCTCAATCATGTTGCAGGCTAGTGCCAACAGCTGGAACAGAAACTGATGATACAAAACATGCTAAATGTGCCAAACTCAAGTTTCAGACAAGGAAGTTTGTTACAAGATAGTTTTCTACTTGAAGACTACAAAGCAGGTGCTCAGGTTTATTTATGCTATTCTTAATACTAATAATCAGGAACCCTTTTTCACTTGTTGAAGAATGAATGCAAAGACTGTTTTGCCATAAACCAGCATAAGATCTATATTGGTCTCAGTTCCAGCTAGGCTGAGTGCAGGTATTCAAATTGGATTTGAATCTGAGCTTCATCTTTTGTAGGAAAAAAATAAATAAATCTCTTCATATTAAAAATACTAATTTTTACAAGACTGTGTGAAGAACGACAAAATAAATTTATGCCTTCATCATTTTATGTCTCTTAATTCTCTACAACCCTAATTCAGTTAGTCAAGAATTCCATAAAAAGAAAGCATGAATGGTACAAAACAAAATTTTAAAAAGGAACAAAACTGATTGATCAAGTAAAATAAAAAGGCCTTAGGCAGGATTTCAGAGCATAAAAAGCAATCTACATGCAGAACACATAAAAATTGCAGTATATTAAGGGGAAGAAAGTAAATAGAAAAGAGAGTGGAGGCAACTCTACATGGTTTTCCTGGGACACCACTGTGGCAAAGCCGAAGGGTCAGATTCCAACATCTAACACACAGCACGTATTGCCACACAAGTCTAAAAAATTCTGCTGACACTTGTAAATTGCCACATGTTTGGATTTCCAACAAGATCTCACAACAAACTGTGTTACTGCAAATCATTATTTCCTTTGGGGGAAAAAATGTCTCTAGTGATGTTAAAACTCATGGCAGGATGTACTA
>NW_009953205.1:2397606-2448761 GCF_000747805.2 Chaetura pelagica | reverse complement strand
TCAGGCTGCATAAAAATTCCGCACCTGGCTAGGGGCTGGGGGGAATGGGACTAAAGTTTATCCTAAAACTGTGCAGAATCAGTAGTTGTGGACAATGCCCTACTGACAAATCCTGAGAGTGAAGGTAGACAGGAGTGGTGTGAGCCTTCTGTTGCCCAGGTATTGCAGAACTCTCCTATGTGGAAAGAGCATCGACAAGATGCTGACACTTGCACTTGCCTTTTCAAAGGTATATGCTGAGCTGTACAGGCTTTAGAGATTTTTCTGCATTCCCCCAAAATCACAGACAAAAACCCCCACATCTAATATTTTCCCATACATATGTGATATGTCCTGGTTGGGTTTTTCTGGAATATGGCTCTTTTTGCCAACAGTAGGTTTGGCCTGAAGTTGAGATAAATCTTTTCATGGGTCTCAGCAGGCTTTGTACCACTGTAAGCCAGCAATATCTAGTCAAATATGGGCTAAAAAAACACTGAAGAAATTAGGATATGAAAATGTAGATCCTATTCCTGCGTGCTATGCGGTACAGCCACAGTCTTTAGAATAAAAATAAAGTATTTATTTTATATTATGGTTTGAAGCAAGCACACCTCACATACTTACATTTCTGACTACTGTTTAATTTAGTATACTAAGTTCTCCCAATGACATGCTTTTCTCTTAGATAAAAAAAATTTAGAGATGTCTTATATACTGGCTTCTGACTTCAAGTGGAAGAAGAAATACTATGAATGTAATACCATGCTCCTTTAGATATATCCTCATCTCAACAGTACTGCTCATTTCAATCACATGGTATTGTTGAAGTATGTTAAAAAGTTTGTCACAAAACCCACTAAAAGGCAACAAACAATTCAACAGTGAACACCACTGGTTGGAGTTCCTCATTTGTTTTTATTAGACTAATCAGTCATTAGTTTTTTTTATATATGGTGCCAGGAATCTACTGTAGCTTAAGAAAAATATATGATCCACAATATATGCCCTGGATTTGTATGTACATATTTACTGAGAAAATGAACTTATTCATTAGATTTACAGAGGGTGGGACCCAAAATTAGAAAACCTGCTAGGCTTAGAAGGCACATCTAGTGACATCTGAGAAGGGCTTAACTCAATTCCTGTGACAATCCTTGAAGATACTAACCTTCATTTTCATGCCCCTAAACTTTTACTCCCTTTTTGTGTTACACAAAGAGGTCAGAGCCCATGATTTAGTTGTGCAGCCTTGTAATGGGACATAATTTAACAGGACTATCTCAGTACAAAATGGTCTTATATCTCACACTTTGACTGATTAAAACCCACATTTCCTAAACATGTATATAAAGGCCTGACCTTTAAGTACTGTGAAAGCAACCAGAAGTATTCCAAATTAATTGGATGTTGGAAGAGGAGTTTAAAAATCTTCATTCAGAAAAGCCCATTTTTATCTTAATTTGAACCATGACCTATATTTAGACTTTCTTCAGATATGTGTACAATGCCAATGGGGTTGAAAACAGGAGGATTTAGGACTCCCAGCACCATGCAGGTGTTTAGACCTGCTCTTCCTGGTCTTCACCATGGTCACTCTGATTTAGCTGTATTTCACACACGTTTTTTCAGCAGATGGAAATGATGAGAAGAACAGGAAAGGGGCACAGTCTAACATTTTATGAAGCAATCTTATGAAACCCTTGAAGAACATTTTAGAAAATAAATATACACTCTTTGTTTTCATAAAGTGTCAAGATAATGTGCTTTGCAATGGGGGTGTTTTTTTTTAAAAAAAAACAGAATGGGAGGACGTGGTCAACTGACATTATTATGAAATAATCAATTACATACGTATATTGCTCATTTTTAATAAAGTCCATATAATATTGATCTGCAACAGTTCTCACTCACTATCTTTGTTACGCAGTTGTAGATGACAACTATACTGTGGAAAAAGTTAAATAATATTCTTACAGCTGTTTCCTTATGCCCACAGGAACTAGTGACATGAAAAGTCTTATAGAACAGAAATTATGGATTTTTAGCAATATATACTTGTATATACACACAAAAACACACACCACAAGCACAACTATATATTGTAACATATAGTAACATATATTTCTCAAAATGTACTAGACTTACAATCCTAAATCTTGGTCTTCCAGAAATTTACAGCATTAACTACTTTACAGTAATGAGCCAACTAAATTAGTTATGTGTCTTTAGATAAGCAGATGCATAACAGCATGAAAGGTCTTACTAAAATTAGTGGGGAAGAAGCAAACCCATTAGCACACCTATTTGTAACTTACCTAGTTTAAGTCAAAATACAGTGAGTCAACCCCCTGCTTAGTATAAAACAGCACACCTTACTGACTTGAATGGAACTGTGCTGATTTACACTTTTCAAGATAGCAAGCTAATAGATGTAAAGATAAATTCTGATCCTTGACCAGCAACTTCCATCAGTCCAAATACGAAATCTTGTTACATCATTATTTTTGAAGATTTGACCAACTGGAGAAGGAATGTGAAAATACTAATTATTTTTTCATGTCAGCTGACTACTTAAAAAACAGAAATGAAATAATTTATGAAAAAATACTCTTATAAATAGATTTTAATTTGGTAAAACTAAGAAAAGGAAAGGGAAAAAGAAGAACTAGATGCCCAAGGATTATTGCACAAGGATACTCCAAATATAGCTTACGATGAACATACTGCATACAAAGGAGAAAACTAAGCATATTTCATCCCAAAGCAGCTAATGTCATGGGGCTAATACAGTTTCTTGAGACATCAGAGTCCTTGGTTAAAGTTCAGTCTCTACTCAGTTCAGTGCATGGGCAGAAATTCAGGCTTTTCTGCCTCCCTAGCATGTGTTTGAACTATTAGGATGTGAGAACGAGTTCTTCTCTGCTCAGTGCTATGCAAATTGACCATGCAAAGTGGATCATCACCAAGAAGATGAGAATCAGAGTACACATCTTGTGGAGGGTTGAGGGCACTCTCTTGGAAGGCAGGAAGACTGAGATGTGTTTGAGCCAAAGCATCTCACAGCATTTACTTGGTAAGAGGACACAGCACTCAAGTAGTTCTGTAAACTTAGCCTTTTATTTCCTTGGCTTCCATTACAATGCCCAAAACCAAAACATTTTGAAACGTCAAAACAGTTCATTCCGAAATTTTCAAAATGAACCATTTCAACATTGTGTCGAAATGTTTTTGTCAGTTTTGTTTCTACTCGGACTACTTGCCAAATAGTTTCAGCCACTCTGAAACTTCTTTGTTCAGATACAAATGTTACCCTGTTTGCTTTTTCCCCCCTTAGCTTTGATTTTCAAATAGCTTAGCCACAGCCCTACTTAGGGTAAAATTCTTGTTCTTTTTTTATTTCAAATGGTAATGCTGTAATCTGCAGTGCAACAGACTACTTAGTCAACACCAACCCTGTGAATGTTTAGGAGACCCTATGGTGTTTAGAAGGAAACAGGATATGTAACATTCTGCTAATTGAATAAGACAGCTTTTATTACTAAACAGTGTCTTTCCATTTCCCACTATAGTCAAGATATTTACATACACCTAATGCTTCAATTTACAGGCCATAAACAGCCAAGTCATTGCAATGTAATTAATAATTTCTAGTGCATTTGCATGGAAATTATTCAGCAATTCATATTTTAGAGGAAAAAGTAACAGCTAATTTTGTCTTCACAAGAAAATCTAATGACATATTCCCTACATCTCAGAAGGAACAGACTTATAAAAACAAGTTGACATTGTTATAAGATGATTAAAATCCAGAATTTTCAATAATTCATTTCTACACATCTAGATGTGTGATTTATTTAGGAGTCTTAGCTGTAGGTTTGAATCAACAGTGGAAAGGCATGCTGAAATGAAATCCCTGTATCATTCAGATTGAGTGAAATAAACAATACAAGTTTCAAGGAATCTCTATGGTCTTTCAGTCAGTGTGTTTTCATTTAAAGAATGGAGCAGAAAGGTCAGTATTGTACCATCTCACAGCAGGGAAATGGCTTTAAAATATATGTTTTTGGGTTATTAATCTGTGTTGACTGTGTTGAAGAGCCAATTATATATATATATTTTAAAAATATCTATATATATATAGATATAAATCTTTTAAAAATCTTACATGCTTTATGGAAATCCTAAGAGAGTGTTATATTAAAAAAAAAAAATAAAGGCAGACTCAACATAAACTATAAATTAATAGAAATAAAATTATGGCATGGGAGTGTATACGTTCAGGCTACGTAAGTAGCTGAAAAGGCAATTTAAAGATAACCCTGGATTAAATGTTCTCCTGACTTTAAGGGGAAAGTTGCAGCCATGTGAAATACGAGCACATGCTTTAGACACATAGATGACTATTTCTTCCTTTTGACTAATGTAAATATTACACTAACTGTAGCAGGAATTAGAGTACATGTAATTTTGACTTACAAACAGAAATGGAATTTGTAGTTGTCTAAATACACAGCCTACATAAAACAATGACAATTTTAAACCAGACTTCTTTTAAGCAATAAACTATCATCAGCCTTATTGATGTTGTTATTATTCCTTTGCACTGGAGTTATTTTGCTAATTCTACAATTAATCATCAGCAATATAGCTTCCTTTGAAGAAAATGTTGAAGAAAATAAATTTAATACGTTTTTTTCTACTGAATTAAAAATCAATAATAAAGGCAGTCTTCACTACAGGTTTGCTCTCAAGCCCAGTGAAATCAAGATGCAATATCAGAGTCTTCAAGGTACTAGGTATTTCTAAATTAAACTAACAGTAGCAATTTCCCTATCATTCACCCAAGCTTGAGTGTTTCACAGGATAAAGAAAATACATTCAATTACATTCACCTTGTTAGTAATTATGCATTTCATCAACTTCTTTTTTGTGCTCAACCAAATCCTATAATCTAACATGTATATTTTGAAAATATGAGTTGTGCCTGGAAGTCACTGAAGAATATATGAGAAAGGAGCACAAAATACAATTCTACAGAGGCTGAGACACAGCTTACTGACACAGAATCACAGAATGGTTAAGGTTGGAAGGCTTGGAGACCTCATCAGTGATTGCAAATGGTGAGGAAGACATTTGTATGACTGAATTGTGAAGAAACATTGTGTTTCTCACTGCTAATGTGATTACTTAGGAAGTCCAGTGAGGCACACATTCTTAGCTGTTTGTGGGCTCAGGATCTTAGAGTGCCACTGGTGTTTTCTCCAGATACGCAGACTACTATGATCTCTAAGAATCAATATTCAGAAGAAACACTCTGACAATTACATTTGCTAGCAGAGTTTCAAAAGCCTGCTAGACTCTCTTAAAATGTTTATCTTCAAAGAACTGAGCAAGAAAGTTCAAAGATTATCGTAGGAAACAAGCTATGTTTCAAAATATCTGTGAAAGAAATTTAAAGCTTGTTGGTTTAAAGCTTTTCTTGTCATCATTCATTAATTTATTTGCTCACTCAAATCCTCAAGAGAGTAAGCCCCAAATCCTGACAAAGTCACTGCACAGAACATTATTTTTAATTTTGCATGTGTTGCTCAAAGCTTTGTGCTCAGATCTACATGAATATGTCTCGTTTCAGAGTCAAACATGGTGCAGTTCCTTACCCTGACTGGTAACTGTTAGTAATACGAGCAAAAGACATTGCACTGCTGGTGCCAAAGCTTTGAACAAAATTACTTCCTTTAACACACCGCCACCTTAATTATGTGCTGGAGAACATAAAGCAGGTCAGACAATTTGTACTGGGACATCATAATTCCATCAGTATAATGCTGACATTGCTAAAGATTTATGAATGGAATGTCGTAATTATTTTTTTAGTAAACGTATCAAGTTTCACTAATGGGGGGGGGGCTGGAAGTACTAATTAGCTTTTTTTTTGGTGTGTATCATATAAGTTGTGGGGATCAGAGGGTGGAGGATCTGTGACAAAAACAAGCACACACACAATTTATGTATGGCCTGTAATTCAAGCAGATGTTCTTATATAAGGGCTGCAGGGATTAAAGCCTTTCTGCACATAATTCCATTTGCTAACTACCTTCTGTCTGCACAAACCTTCCAGGCTATGACAGTCTTTGCTAAGCTACATTTCTTTAAAAGCAAAAATGAATAGAAAAAAAAAGAATCTTAAAAATTTCTGCTGTTAAGTACCAGGGTTTGGCAGCTTGACTGAGGCTCTTTAACCTTTAAGCAGATGGGTTATTCCACTGAGAATTTTGTTGGAATTATTGTAACTGCATCCAACAAGCTATGACTCTGCCAGAGTTTCCTTTGGAAATCCATTCAAAATATCCCTTGACCACAGCAGGCACATACACACTGGTACCACAGAATGAAATTGTACTCGTGCTAAATCTAAAGAAATAGTATTAACATAATATAAAGAACCTCCCCCATGCTCAAAGATTTGTGCAGATAAATAGACAGCTCCAACAGAATAAAGAAGGAGGTAAAAACAGTCAAGTTGTCAATATTACAGTACTACAATATAGCAATACTGCAATACAACGACAATGATACAAGTTGGGGTCAGAACATTCTAAAGTCGCTATTTTTAACACTTGCCTGACAGACACACTGCATCCAAAATGAAAGGACTGGTCATAACAGTGAATCCTAAAGCTTTCACTGAAAATTATATTTGTGTAGCTGAAGAAAAATGTGGGCTCAAACCATTTCCTCAGATACATCGGTGCAATCCCACCCCGCCGACATCATTGTAATAACTCAACCTTTGCACCAAGCAATATCCACGTGTGGCTTCAGCCAAACCCTTTTTCTGTGATCACTTGTGGTCTGATACTGAATTTTCTATGAAGGAAATATAATAATAAAGATAATTCTTGTAGGAAGAAGAAATTGCTCAAGACTTCAGATATCTTTTGTTCCTCCTCCTCCTTCTGGAAAACCAGCAAAAATACACCAAGAAAATGTTTCTTGGACAGTGTCATTACTTTTCTACCACATTTTCTTCTTATGAGTAAGGAAGGAGAAACAACCATGAACTAACTCTTCTTGCACCATGTCATGCTTCTACACATGAAATGCTTGCAACAATACCACAGTCCTTGTACTGTCTCTTAAATAATGATCCAGCTCTCTCTATAGGGAGAGAGGCAGAGCAGAAAGGGAACAGGATTCAGTTCTCAAAGTAGAGCTGGATCTGAATTTTCACAGTTCTTATCATGTTCTTAACTATCTGAATTTAATTATTTTTTTTTAATTGAAAGGATTAATCAAAATTTATCTCTCATATAGCTGGTGTAAATTGTGTTTTGTTGGATTTCATAAAAAGGCTAAATGCTGTCCCACCACCATCCACAAATGACTTAAATAGATTAAATACATAATATCAAAGACATCCTTCCACACATCTACAGATAAGGGACTGACACAATCTAGTTCAGGAATACTTTGTACTATCATCTTTTACAGTTTCTGCTTCATGAGAAGTTTCCTGAATACGCTGCAGAAATGCTATGAGCATGCCATGAGCAGGGACACCTCCCACTAGACCAGGTTTAGTCAATGAAAGCAGCACTGTCAGTGGAAGTTACTGAGAATAAGACACATCCAGAGATCACTCAGCTGTGAGATCTCCTTCAGTGACACAATGATCAGCTGTACATGGTGCCAAAGGAAAACACTGAATAGGAACTTTCTTCATAATCTCAAAGGAGAAAAACAATTGTCATAATTATTTAAATAGGAAAAATGTATTTGGAATATTTTATTATCTTATTTATATTTGTATTTTTGTTTCAAATCTTTGAATGCTTTTGCATTGGTTATTAGAAGGATTTTTTTGTGTGTGAAAGCTGCAAAATGAGATTAAGTTGAAACTGCTAGATCATTGAACATCTATTTATCTATTTTTTTTACATGAAGTAGAAATTGTTTCCTTTTTCACTTGCAATCTGAAATCTGCACTGAATCCAGTGTGTCCAGACAAAGCATTAGAAAATCTGTTATGACAGTTTTGTAGTATTTTCAAAAATATTTAGTAATTATTTTCAAGTACTTGCTTTAAAAATCTTTATACCTTCACTGAAAATAAATGAGTGAGGGAAACATTTCTTCTTTTATATGTCACAGACTAATACCTTCTTCAAATTACTTTTAAACCCTTCAATGGTGAATATAAAAATACAAACTGACATCTTGGAAGAGAGAGTAAGTGGTGAAATGCCAACATGACTGGTAGTAATAAGAAATTCAGAAGTGTAAGAGGAAGCAATTGTACAGGACACAACAGCAGCACCAAATGAAACTTCTGTACAGCTTTAAAATCTATTACTTGCTTGGATCAAGGACTTGTGTCACCAGTGGTCTTGATAAGAAACATATGGATGCACTTTACATTGGTGTGAGGATGCGATGCTGGTATTATTAGATCAGTCGACAGCATTCCCCCCAAGCAATGGGCACATTGTCAGCATAATGGCATTAATTCTACTTCATTTGCTACAGCTTAGTTGTTTCCTTAGCATCACAATCCTTGTAATGAAAAGACAGAGGTCAGAAAGTTTTCCAGGGTACTGAAGCTCCACTGTAAGCCATTTGGATGCATGTTCTCAAATCATTGTTACAAGGGAGAAAGTTATTTTTAAAAAAAACCCCACATAATTTTACTTTACTTGTTGCAAAGCCTTAGTTGTGCATTTTGGTGCTGTGACCTCTCATTGCATGGAGTTGCAGGTTCCACCCAGTTTGGTGACTATTTGTGCAACGGGCTGCATGTGAATGGAAGGGTGAGTAGGAAGAATCCACTCACGCATAAGGAGTACTCTGAACATTTGGGTTGGCAACAAAATCAAATTTCATTCTAACAGTCACAGAAGTGAAAAACAAGTATTTCACCCATTTATAGTTGTTAGACAAAGGGATTCTGAGCTGTCTTCAAACTTTATCTTCCTTAACTACAGGTTTTTCTCAACCTAAAGGATTTTTGCCCTCAAAAATCTATAATGTCTGCTGTGTACAGAGTTTGCAAAGATTTCTAATGAGAGCAAACCCTTTAAGCCTCTCTTCTTTTTTTAGATAAACATATTTGATCTTTCCAGTCATTATCATTTTAACTTGCAAAGTGACATTATGCCAAAAAGAAGGATTTCATAAATTAGTTCCAATTTAGAAAGTTTTCTTGTCATTGTATAAATGACAGATCTTTAAAAAGATGACTTAAAATGAAATGCAATAAAAAATTTTCACTTTTGTGGCAGGTTTTTCTTTTCTCTTTTTCTTTTTAAGACTGAAAGAATAAAACAATGTGCTATCAAAAAAGAAATGAGCAGTACAAAAATCACAAATGTGCATGGATAAAAAACTCATTTAAATTCTCAGATTGTTTTAGGAAAGCTAAATTTAGTTGGGAGAGTAACTAAACAAAATGTAAGCACAAAACACTTTGCAATGTTAAATTCACTTGTCAGCAGAAATTAATTAAGCAGTATTCACATCCAGCTTCTTACTTCAAAACCTGCTACTGGCTAGAGCTATTTATATTTTGGATGCAAATCTGCCCTGTTGAACTCAGCTAGAAATCTGCTAACCATGTTGCTGAGCCAATGTGTCACCCATGCGTCTTGTTTCTGTTCTTTTTAAGGACTGTAAAAATTTAGATGCAAGGTTGGGCTTGGCTTTCAAATACCTTTAATGTTTGAGAGGGCTTCACTTGAGCTCCCTGAGCAAAATGCACTCCTGTAATGAAAAAGATGATACATGGAGAAATATGAAAAAAGTTCACAAGAACAAGTGATGCCAAGGTGACAAACAGAAAGTAAGCTCATGGAAGACTTCATCAATGAAGGGCAGAAAACAAATTTAGGATTATGTGTGAAGATGTTTCACATTAGGAGAGCATTCTCAGTTTTGAAACATTCAAATGAGGTACCACTCAAGGCAGTGACTACAGACAACTCCAAAGCAATCCTTCAGTGCATTCATTACTTGAGCTTGATCTCTGCTCCAAGTGCTGTTTATCTGCAGTTCCACATGCCTGTTCTGGGTTCATGGATGGCAAACTCATCAAAATAGGTACTGAAACTGAGCAACTTAACCACACAGACGTGCACATATAGGAAATAAATTCCTGACATCATCTTGGCTCCTGCTAACTATCCAGAGTTACATACTCAACTCCACAATCTACCCTGCATGATAACATTCACTTTCACGTCTATTAAGTACAGATTTGGTCCTGTAATACTGAGATTTTCCTAGCCTGATTTTTTATTTCTATGTGTCTTTCCTGAAAGTTTAAAACCCGTCAAACCTGCAATTAAAATTAAGCTAACCAGGGCTCTCTGATTTTCATTTTTTCATTTCTACTTTTTAGGAATTCTCACACAACAAATTTTAGCTTCAAGTTCTAGGCAAAAAGAATTTTAGAAGGGAACTACTTCTTCTTACTCAAGATTTCACAGTTACTTTCAAATAATCTAGAGCTAACCTGGCTTCAGAAAAGAGCTAATTCAGAAAATCAGTTTAAATTCTGAATACAAATGGGTCACATACAGGAAAACATTCTATTACTCCTTTGCATCTCTTATACTAACTAGAAAAGCAAGGTAAATTAAAAAGTTAGGACGAATTCCTCCCTTTATGTTGAAGTACACATTTCACCTTTAGTATTGGATGTACAGGGGAAGATGATCAGAACTGCACAGGAATACAATGATGCTGGTTCAGCTTCCAATAATAATAAATTTAATTTTTTTGATCATTAAAAGTTGCCAAAGTAGAAAGAGTTCATAGCATTCATAAGCTATAACTTTGTCTTTATTCTTCCAAATACATTCAGAAAATGTCTGCTTCTTCAAGCAACCAACCTTGTTTCAGTGGGGAATGTTTAGTCTATCTAGATTTTCAATTTCAAGATAGTGAAACAGCAACTGATAGAAACTTCAACATGATTAGAATGATCTGTTATCCCCACATATAAACTTCTTTGTTTTTCATTTTTGCCCTATGTAGCAGATCTCCTTTAATGGCTACATTTAAGGCAGAAAGTGAAATGATTTTTAGGATAATGTTTTAGTGTCTGTTTCACAATGGTTTTTATTGAGCTGTAAAGCACTTGCATGTACTGAGAAAAGAAGGTGCATTTTAGAAATAAAACTATTAAGTAACATTATCTTGCCATGGATCATTCCCACTGGGATAGAGGAACCATTTGAAAAGCATAACTGAATTCAATTAAACTATGATAAATTTTGATCTCCATTTTACCCACATTTTCAGCATCACATGCCGATCAAGAAACTAACAAAAGCATGACTGTTTATGTTTAGAAGCTTTTCTCTGATCATATGTTCTACAATGGTTTTGTGTTTTTCTCCTACTACACGTAGTAGGGAATAACTTGAATGTAACAGCCTCCTCCTAGAAAGGTGGATTAACACGTATGTCCACATACCTAATTACCAGTGTAAGGTCCATCAGTAGTGATTGATACTACCTGTCGTTCCCCAGATTTGCCTTTGCATATCATGGCAAGAACAAGTGAACTCCAGATACCAGAATGAAATGACAAAAAAATCACATAAATGTGTATCCAAAGTAAAATCCACAGAAACAAGTTCATAGTATTTTTTCTGGTGGCCAAACCATAAGTACTGCATATACCTACTTTTCTTTAAGCAGAGATAGTTGAGAGTTTAATTAGTATCTATTTCTGAAATATAGGCCCCATGTCCAGTTTTTAGATCACTGGATCCCAGGAGTGATCTGCACACAGGAGATTAGCAATGCCTTTTGAAGCATATTGGTTCTCCTATCACACTTAGGAACACTGCCTAATATAGAAAAGTAATATTACAACCCAAGTACACAGTAGGGAAACACCTTTTCTGCTTTACAGATGGCCAGCTGAGACATGAAGAAATTAAGTGATTCTTCCAATGTCAAACAAGAAACCTGTATCATAATGGAGAAAATCTAGGCCTTCTGAGCCTTGGCTGATGTCCTGAACAATCAAACTATTCTCCTGTTCTGAATAAACCTATGGTTGCAAACTGGATTGGTAAAAGCATTAGTTCATCATGGGATGAAAAACAAAAAAGAGAAGAACCATTTGATGCGGTATAATGTAACCTGTACAGTAGCTGTCTTCTCCAAAATGATAGCCCAAAATCTCATGTAAAACTAAGTAACACAGTCTTTAAAAAGAGAAAAAAAAAAAAAAAAGGAGCGAAGGAGCAAAATGAAAATTAAATATCTTGGATAAAGAGAAAAAGATGTTTCAACTGAGGCATGAAAATAAATTTAGATAATAATTATCACTTATGCAATGCTTTTCATCTTCAAAATTCTGTATAAATATTATGTTTTAAAAGCCTCACAGAGCCTCATAAATTGGGTAAATATAAAGCGAAACATAGTGAGGTATACCCTTATATGATTAAAACCAACTTCTATTCTACAAAACGAAGAAAGAAAAGGTTGTAAGGCTAAAAGAGTTTTTTTTAAAGCACCCAAGCTGAACACATCCAACCAAAAAAACCCCTACACTGCCATCCAAGAGCACTATAATTCTCACAGGCATACATGAGCTAGCTTTAATTCATCTAGCACAGACTCAGCACAAGCATGGCAAGGAGGGTTCAACAAGACAACAAAGTCTCTCCCAGACTCCAGGTAAATATTGTAGGATAGTTTAGCCCACATTGCACCCAGGGATCCCTAACAGGATACCAGTTAGCTAATTAAGAGCTGACCTGAGTACCTTGTACAAAGGGCTGTCATATGTCTAGAATGTAGCACAGGCAGGTCCAAAGCAGGGACTGGAACCGCAGAGCTGGCTCTGAAGTTTTCTCCCACAGCTCAGAGGCAACTGAGCAGGCACACACAGCAAGGCTGTTTCACACAGGACGGAGCTGCAGTGGAGATGGAGCTTTTACACCTGCAGAGCCTGCCAAAATATTGTAAAAGGGCAAAAGGGAAGGTGGTAAGTCTAATCAAAGACAACATTTTGAGCTGAATAAAACACTTAACTGCGTGGAAAATTCCATTAGGTTGATTAAATACTTGCCTTAGGGCCCTCTTAAAACAACTGTTAAAAAAAAGAAAAAAAGATAGCTATTGCAATGCGGCTTAAAAATATTGGAAAAGCAGGAAATGGAGCTTATTAGAGCTCAAATTAGATCCAAGATTTATGTGACGAATATTTGGCCTCTTTAAAAGGCCTGCTTAATCCCTAAATGGTTTTTATTGTTTCTATTATTATTATTTATTTATACAGTGCCATAGGTATATGTGGCACTTTACAGACGAATAAAAAAAAAAAGCATGGGTCCTCCCCCAGAGAGTTCACAATATCTGATCCAGCAAAGAGTTAAGTACATGAGTAACTTCATTGGCAGGACAAACATCCCTTGCAACCAATGAGATTTTTTTAAAAAAACAATTTATTGACATGATTATCTCTTCCAGATCACATCCTCTGGTCTCACAGGTGTAGAACCCAATTCACAGGAATAACTACCTGAGTTTTTATAACTTCTGTTGAGCAAATCTCACAAGAGTGTTCTGTTCCTGGTTATGTGTGAGACAGCTAAGCTAAACCTACAAAGGGATGAAGCTAAACTGTTCTTGTACTGCTAAGTTGACTTCAGTAAATGTCTTTAACAAATATTTGTAATATTTTCTCAACCAGAGCAGCAAAATCAGTCAGTGATTGAAAAACACCCACATGGTGCAAAACGTGGAAGCTGCATTTTGTTCTTGTTCCTTCTTACTGTACACTCACGTTGATGAGCTGTTTCTTCAGGGACAACTGGCCACATCTCTCTACACTCTAAAACTACTGCATTTGAACATTACTACAGCACATGTATTGTGCTTTGTGTATAAACTTGAACTCACATTGTATGGAAATGTTCCTTCTTATTTTACTTTGCAAAAAAAGCACTTCTGGTTCTCATTAAAACACCCAATATACTGTCAGGTTTTGTCTGGAAGGTGAGGGGCTCCTATTCTCTTCCTTACTGTCCTGATCCCCCTACTTCTCTGAATGGAAAATTGAAGCTATCTCAACTGCTTCCCTTTTGGAGGGTAGTAATGACTACTCAAAATGTGCAACCCTATTTGCTTGCATATAAACTTTTAATAATGTTCATTAAACTTTATTAGAATTGTAGGTGCAGCCAGATCAGGGTTACAAATTAAAACCTCAATCCTCTAAATGCTTAAGGAGCTTTATTCATGTGAGAAAAAAAAAAAAAAAAATTCTTATTCTATACTCATACACTTAAATTGAATCTGTAACCTAAAGATAATGCTGTTTTATTTAACTCCTAGTGTTAAGGTTAAAATATATACAGTAAAGAAAAAAAACATATACTTTACTAGTGTACAGAAAACAAAAAACCTCATTTTTTCTGAAATTTGATTTTCTTAAAAATTATCTTTATGTGGAAGAAATTTCTGGTGCAACAGAGTGGAGAAGTCAGTGACGAAATGAATTGTGACTGTACACATGTAATGAGATACAAAAGCTCTGGTCAGAAGAGACACTGAAGTCTATCAAAGTTTTGCAATAAATTTTACTGACAAAAGGATCAAACATACACAGGATGTCACAGGAACCTGGTGAAACTAGTAGGAATTTCCCCACTGATAAGCTTTGAATCAGATGCAGAGTCACCTACAGAATAGCAAGTAAAGAAGCAGCCACAAAAGCCAGATGGAGTTTTAAAATAAAATAGACCTGAGTGTCAAAAAGCCAATGTCAAACTCCATCACCAAAGACAAGTAGGTGTGAAATAGTTATACCTCTTTTAGGGCTAAATACAGTATTTATTATTATTTATCTTGAAACAACAGGCAAATGAATACATTTTTTAAAAGCACATTTTAATTATATTGAGCAATTTCCTTTGAAAAAGAGAAATGTTTCCTAAAACCATTAACACTTATACTAGAATGTTTTGTTTATATCTGAGATTGTGTATCATTATTCATGCATAATGTGATTCCAAATTATTCCTTGTTTACAATTTGTGTTGTGTATTTTTTTTAAATGTAAGTACGAATTAATATACTAAGAAATGGAAGGAATACGCTGTATTATCTTTTATAACATTTCTTTAGAACATGCCATAAATCATCTTTAACTCCCCAATAATATTCAGAATAGCCTGAGGAAAACACGAATAAATACAGATATAAAGAAGGACAAGTACACTAACAGGAAAATTATATAAGATACAGACTTGCATATAGGTGCATTAAGTATGTGCAATATAAGCACTGGAAATCATAACTGGACTCCAAATCTGAATATACATAAAAAATGACTTAATTTTTGTCTAGCTTGGATAATAAGCAAAGCCAGAGCACTAACACTTAGTCTCAGCTTGCTCCCCTGCAGCAGCTAGATGACAAAACCTGAGATCTTCCATTTCAATTTATCTGTGTGGGAAGACCTCACCACAACAGATAAACTCTTCTCTAAATGCAGGCACCCTCCAGTGTGCACACCCAGGAACACACACTCCAAGCCTTGCTGTTCAGTGTGCTTCCTCCCACAGGGGGGATCTACATAAAAATCTGGCAATTCTAATAGTCAGAATAATTTAGATGACAAATTACTGTGAAAATTTGGAGACTTACTTTCAGATCGACCCTTCCTAACCCCACCAGGTTTTCTATTCTCACCTTAATACCTTCCACCTGTCATTTCTCTTACACATTTTCAAGCAGCTTTACAAGAGTGAAGGTCTCAGACCACCTTGACTTAATACAACCTATTTAATTCTTTTCCTTTTGACTTTGTCATGCTTTTTATCATGGTGAGTCAAAGGGCCTGAAGCCTTTCATCATGTGTAGGCAGGCATCTCCCCTGAATTCCTGATTGTTAATTGTGAGGAAAAAATGGGTAAGAATTTTTTTCCAGATACAAAAGAATGTATCCATTACAGTAGGTGAATTGGAGTATAAGACTCAAGAGCTTATGTCCCATAACCAATTTACACTCATTGCTGTGCTTCTTATTGCAATATGATTGATACTTCTTGTTATTTTAGATTTTGAGTATATGGAATGACAGGGGAAAAAAAATAGTGTTCAGAATACTAAGAGCCTCTTCTCCTTGAGCAGTTAATAATTTGTTTCTTTTATTTTGTCCTTAGTCACAACTATTTTTCTCAACAGTTAGTTCGGGTTGTATTTACTTTTTCTATGTTTTAAGAACAAAATATTTTCAGTTATCATTGATTTCTGCCTACATGTAATAGTATACTTTACTGCATTTTAAGAAATTAAATTTCATATGGTCTATCTTTCCAGACCATAATTCTGCAAAAACAGGTGCCATATTCATGTTCAGGAAAGATGAAATAGATAAAATATCTTTGAAGGAATTATCTATGGTAGTAACTGGGTTGTAAAGTCTGACCTTATGAAACAAGTAATGTGATGACCGTTGGAAACCAGACTGTCAGAGGTCTATAGTATTTCAAGGCCTGCCACAGTGTCTCTCTGAACACTTCTCAGAGATATAAGAGCTGTCTAACCTGCCTTGCAACTGAAATTAAAGTTTATTTCTACTAGTCTACTCACAGCATCAGATTTTAAGGGCAGCTGAGACTTAACAAAATCCAGGCCTCAATAATCTTTGCAGAACAGATCAACGTACCTCTTTTCCATTTCAGAATTTTCTTTCAATCTAAAGTTTAACAAGAAACGAAATATTTTATTATAATTTATCATTAAGAGACTAACCTCTCATATAAAAGTCTGATCGTATCACTACAGATTTTCTCAGTAGCATTTTCCAATGTGCTAAAACCAGTCATGTTCCCAAGCACTGCAGATCTTCAAAGGTATTTATGTGCCCAAATTCTAATGATTTATTGCAAAGTAGCCACTTAATGGCTTTCAGGATGTAAACTGAAATCTCATATGATTTTTACTGACAGATCAGTTTTGACACACAGAATCTTGAGTAATATAGCTATTTTTGAACCCTATATCCTTGGTAGCTGAACATGTTGACCACACTTAATAGCCAAATCTGGCTCTGGAGGTGAACCTGAGAGATACACGTGTGTCTCCAAAGGCAAACCAGCTACTTATAAAACAATAAAAAGCACACAAAAATGTAACCAAAAAGACTCACAGGGAGCTTACTAATAGGTTTTGCAACCTTTTATATTTAGATTTATCAATAAATGACGAACCATCACTGTCTGTTATCAGGCATATAAGCTTCAAGGCTATATTTTTTGATTCTACAATTTTAATTGCTGTAGGCTCTAACAAAAGTACCCTACCTGCTAATTTATGTCCTGACATGGTTTTTCGGAAGAGGGAGCTGGATTCCCTGTTTTACAATATAATGAAAACTTTTAATGATCATATCTTAACATACTTCCAAACAGAAAACTCAGCTTACTTTTAACTTTAGAATTGTGATCTGTTTTCAGAATATTAAAACCTTGGTCTTATTTTCTCACGAGCAAGGTCAATATAATTTTATTTCCATTTCAGCATCATGGAATAATTTGGGTTGAAAGGGGCCTCAAGAGGTTTCTAGTCCTATCTCTTGCTCAAAGCAGGCTCAGTTACGGTCTTTGAAGACTGGTCAGAGTTTTATACAGTTCCATCTTGAAAATCTATAATCTTTTAAGTACGAAGACTAAACAACCTTTCTAGGTAGCCTGTGTCCCTGCTTGGCTGGCCTTGGGGGGAAAAGAAGTTTCTCTTCATCTCCATTCTGAACCTCTCATTTCTACTTGTTTCTGCTGCCTCTGTCCTTCATACCATGCATCACTGTGAAGTGCCTGGCTCTTTTTCCCCACTAACCCTATGGCAGGCACTGGTGGCTGCTGTGAGGTCCCCCCAAAACTTCATCTTCTCCAGGCTGGACAAGTCTCAACCCCTTGTGGCGGCCCTCCACTGAACTCAGTCCAGGCTTCAAAGTCTGTCCTGTTTTATTTTATATTTACTAATAAACAACAGCAGTTTTCACAAAGCAATGGGCAAAATAGAATCCCAGAAGCCAGTGTGTCTTCTGGCAAGAAAACATTTTTTACAGGACAGTGATATCACTTGCAGATTCTATTCTGATGTCTGCCATTGCAACACTGCATTTCTGACTTTATTCACTATTATTTTCGTATTTATAGTCTCTCCCTCTTCTAGGCATTCAGTGACATTTGTTCACAAGGCACTTGAGAAAAAAATTGACATAGTATCATTTTTGTACTTCAAAGTAATAGAAATAGAAATGGTACGTATTAAAATACAATCACTGTCTTGAACTGTATAGGATGGACATATAAGAGAAAATAATTCCCCTTCTTGTCTTCCCAGAAGCAAAACTATGTATTCACTTTTTTTTTTTTTTTTTTTTTTTTTTTCTTCCCCTCTCCAAATTGCAGGAATGTTCAACTGGAAAATGCATCTATTTTCAATTATGTCCCTCTAATGTGTTCCCACCTGCTCTTTTCCAGTGATTTAACTTCAGTGCAGCAGAGAGAGGCTGGCTGAGAGCAGTGAGAGATGACATCACATCTGTCTGAATTAACAAGATGATAAATAAGTACAGTAAGTCCAGCTGAATGTATTAACAAACAAGTAGAACTATGCTTTCCCATGGCTGCCCATCATTATCATGAAAATTCCAGTCTTTGATAAATTCCCCTTTATAGCAAGACTACTTAATTTCCCTTTATTATTTTTTTTGTACATGTGAATAACTTTTATAGGTCCTTAACCTGAACAGTCATTTGAATTTTTAAGTTTTAATGTGCCATGTCTCTGATAAATAACTGCTATACATAATTCTACATATTGCCATTTATTACAAATGCTGTGCCTACTGTGTCTACATATTATAAAGGATTGTCTACATTAAAGATGTTCTACTTTTTTTTTTTTTTTAAATGTGTGCTGATTAATACTTCCATTCATTGACCATGTATCAATGTTTTTAACCAATTCTTGTCTTCAAACAGTGGCAAAATGCTCCCAACTAAACAATAACCTTTCCTTTCATTTTAACATGTAAAATGAAAATATTTTTAGTTGGTATGCATCATATTTAGAACTGAGAAACAAGAATCTGAAAAAACAACTCCCATCTTTGACTTCGCTATCAACTTCCTTTCTGATTTTGTCCATATAAAAAAAAAAACCCAAACCTACAATGACTCTGGATTGTAGTTCTCAGCTAATTGTCCACAGGTTTGGGTTAGCCCAAAACCACTCTGATTTCTGGCAAAACCTAGGTTCTGCCTCTTCATTTAAACCTCATTAGCAATTCCAGAGACATGATTCTTACAGAAACATCACCAAGGAAGCATGCACAAGGAAGAAAATGTGAGGAAAGGTAAAGGGCTTTTGACAGATGAGCTTCATGATCACACATATGCAAGTAATAACAAGCAGTTTTAAGACTTGTGTGACTTGGACTGACAAAAGTTGATATGTAAACCTCGCTGGTATCTCTGAGAGAGGAAGCTGTAAGAAACCCCATATTTGAGAAGATTTATGTTACTGAGTTGAACAAACTGAAAGTAGACTAAAAATCTTGGCAAAGTCTTCATTTCCAGTGCTAAGAAAGAACTCCAGAACTGGACCTGCTCCCTAAAACTGATTTCCTACTTCATTTATTTGCCCTGCTGTTTTCCTACTTAATTTGTTTTCCCAGCAGAGGCTTGGGCTTCAGCTCCCTCACTAGATACACCATATCGAGAACAGATGGGGTAATACGTAATTGCAACATCAGAGTGTACAAATCTGTAGATGTTCTCTGTGAAGAGAACAAAGTAACTCAAAACATCTTCTGATAGGACATTCTAGCTCTTTGCAAGCCCTGCTGAAGCTGCAACATCAGAGGGGACAGATTTATGTTTAACATTTATTGATTGATATTTAGTAATTTTTCTATTGCAAAAATAGATGCAAGACTGCCAAGTTCTCCAGTCAATATCTTTCACTACCCTTGTTGCTAAGAAGAGAAAACTGGACCAGACCCTTGGCTGATATATATGGGGATAGCATTTGTTTCTCCAGGGGAGATGCACAAACTGAAATTATGGAGTCATAAGTTCATAATATTGTGATGATGGTTCACCAAGAATTCTTCTGAACTAAAACTGCAAGTGGTCCTTTTTTTTTTTCTTTTTTTTTTTTCTTTTTTTTCTTTTTTTTTTTTAAAAAAAAAAGCAAATCCCATTCACTACCATTCCTTCCAGACTCCTTTCCTGCTCCTTAGGATTCCAATGGACTGTAACTGTAAGGGAACAACTCCATGACTTATTCAATAACTGTGCTGTGGAAATTCCACTTGCTACACTTAATGGAGATAACAAGAAATTATGAAACTGAAGGATATTTTCAGGATTAGTCAATCTAGGTATCAAATTGCATTTTCTATAGCTAATTTTCACAGTTGCACATCCAAGAACAGATAGAATATAACAAAACTTTAATATCTGTTGGTATACAATTACTGACAGTATTTTTGCAACAGACCTCTAGGAAAATAGGAACAGATTTTTCACTGTTTTTCATTTTTAACAAGCAAACTGAATAAGATAGAATAAATCAATTTTTCCAAGAGTCATAGATTAAACTGGATCAAGAACAGGGATTCTTGAATCTCTCCTTTAACTCAGATCACAAAACCTCTTCACTTGAAACTACTCAGAGCTGTCTGGGTATTGTGGACTGTTTATATAGCTGTTGGTCTTCTGCAGCACTGCTACTTCTGTGCAAAGTGGTAACATTTAAATGTATGACTTTCACCATTGCTGTCCATATATTGCTCTTAGAAGTCCTTAGTTTTGTTTAATATTAGATAACTGAAGATAATACTCATAAAAGTCAGTAATACCACATAAAATCACCTCTCTTCAAGTAAAGACCTATTCCACAGAAAGACACTAACAGATTCCTAATGATACCATTTTGTTAAGGAGCCCTCTTCTTGACTTAAAGGTGCTTTGATGTGTAAATTACATTAAGAAATATGTATACTTTAATACAAACCTTTCTCTGCTTTATTGGTCCTATTAATGCCCCACTCAGTGCTTACAGAAGTGAAGCTCCAGGAGCTTGCTGAGCACTGTCAAGAGAGAAAGAGGGAGCAGATTCCTGTGGCACTCGGGTGGCAGTCATCATGTTGACCCACAGGCTGAGGACCTCCAGAGCTAAGAGCACCTGTTTCAGAGAATCCTTCTATGAAGACACTAGAGGGATCTGGGGCTTGTCACGTCTAAATAAAGTTAGAGCATATAGAGACCTGAAAAACACATGTAGTGCTTTCGTGTAAGAGACTGGCTGCTGCTACCTAGACTGCTCCTGTATAATTTGGGGGATAACCTTAGCCGAATCAGGAAGATATTTGCATTTTGCAAATGACTGGCAGTAGTCTAAACAAGAGATTAAGATGACTATATAATTTTTTTGCTCTTTCACCAGAAACAACTGTGTTTATGTTTACTAGAAATCTCCTGCATTTGCATTCATTTCCAAATGAAGCTGTTCTACCATATGGATTAGATATTTTAGTTTCCCTAGGAAAAAAAACAGTTCATTTATGATGGAGTATTTCTTTGAGTATCCCTATAGCCCGCTTAGGCCAAGAACGATGGAGAAGACTGATAACTGTAAGATCTGATATCCACAAAGAAGAAACGTAGTATTTGCTGCAATAGATCTGTCTGGTGGTATGTACACTCTGAAGGTCTATAAAGCATAGATCTCCTCATTCTGGAAAACTATGAGGTTTTCTCCTGAACTGTCACTGTACTGGTGTGCATGATCTAATAGACATTTACAAAGGCTGTTTTTAAACTGAATACACCATTACTTACCATAACTGACACGACTATGAAGAGAAAAAATTCCTAATTTGAATACAGAACTAACAGACATGAAGGAAGAGAGGTATGACAGACAAAAAGGAACTCAACGTCTACTTCTAACACAAAAACCCCCTACCATCTTCCTATCAATATGGTGATTAAATTTTATCAGCCGTACAACTATTGCCTTTCTTTATTTTTTGCATGAAAGCTGCCTTTCAAATGCAAAAATGTAAAAGTCACCATAATTAAAGGAAATGCTACAAGTTCATTTCCATGAAATTAAAAAAAAAATCAGAAAAGGAAAAAAAGGAAGGCAGGCAGGAAGGAAGGAAGAAAGGAAGGAAGGAAGGAAGGAATTTAAAGCCTCGATGTTTAGACAGCCCCACAAACCCCCTTGTGACCTTATTCTGATATTTAACAAAACATTAATCTTCTTGCCAGCAATTATAAAGAATACAGTGATGTAGTCGGGGCTCAGTGAGTGAGTAATAGTAATTCCATTGTTCTCTTTTATTTATGCCTTGGCTGTACCAGGCAGATGAGGTAAGTTGGGGCTTTTTATATGTTATTATTCTGAACTGGCAATACATAAAGGCTGATTACACAAATATCTGTCTGTTTCTGAAGCACTGTTTCACACCTCCTTCCAGCTCATGATCAAAGCGTTTCAACATTTTATTATGAAATCATGAATCCCCCTTAGTTTGCATATGAATTATAGTCTTTTTTTTTTTTTACAAAAAAAACAACACTGGTGTACAATAGTGACAGTGCCTTTTGAACCAAGGAACAAAACAAGGTGTTACACATTACTTCTTGAAGGCAATGACTTGCTGAATAATTCTGTTTGCTGGAGCACATTCCAACCTCCCTATTGAATACAAAAGCCTTGAGACCAAAGGATTTTTTTTTTCCTGTGAACATGCCAGTGATTTTGTTTCACTTGTAAGAAAAAAAAAAACAAACCACAAAAAACACACCCACAAAAAAAAGCAAAGCCCTATTAAGAAAATGCTGCTGTGTAGCTGCAATTTTATAAATTCTAAAGGAGCTTCCCTGATTTTCTGAAATGCAGTAGTTATGCTAAAGATTGGAAAGAATTCAATTATTCCATTAATAACATGCCACTGTAAAAACCTTGCATTATAAGAGGTTCTAAGTGGGCTTCACATACTTGCCATACAGCACACTGAACAAACGGCCAGCAAGGTGGCAAAGCATAACTGAGTAAGTGATCAGCAGGCATCCTACACTGACTCCTTAGGAGAACTGTTAGGTTACCTTAAAGATTCACACTTACATTTCAAGTATAAACTTCATAATGAAACTCATGTTTCTCTATCTTTCTACTTCAGAAATAGAAGGGGTTATGGTACCCACACTGATTTCTTACCCTCTGAGAAACTTGCATTTCAAAATCTCAGGGATAAGCCTTCCACTGATTTTTACAAGAACAATATCCAGTTGTTGATGCTTATGCTAAAATGCACGTTCTTGTATGACATACCTAACATAATGGCAACATTTGTTCTTTTACATGCACCATGTTTTCCTTCACAGTAGCCTGAAAAGCATAGCATTCCTATAAAATATATTTACATTCTAAGGGTTTTTCAAGTTTGCTTTACTGAATACAAACATTAACTGTGAACAACCTTATGAATAGAAAGGACATTTTATTAGGCTTTACTGCCAGTGATTAGCAACTATTTGTTTTTTCTAAGTAGTGCCACTTCAGCCAAAGCAGGATTTGGACAATAATCATTGGCCTCTTTCATTTGTAATGAAATCTTCTCTCTCTGCTCATTTCTCTGTATTGGCAGAGACACATTCAGCTCATGTTTAGAAATCTGATGTCACCAAATCAAAACTGAAGGTTGGAGGGTAAAGAGAAATTGCTTCTATACTTCATTACCTGCCTAAAGAATGAAGGCTCTAAACCCTGATAGCAGCATCTCCATATGGCTGTACAGCATAAGATCATATAACCAAGGCAACAGCCTAGCTCAGAATACTTGGTTTGGTAGAAGATTTTTTCAGATCACCAATACGTGGCTAAAGTAATTAAACGTAATAATAGAATCATAAAATCATAGAATGGTGAAGACTGGAAGGGATCTTAAAGATCATCAGGTTCCAACCTCCCTGCTATAAGCAGGCACACCTCCCACTAGACCAGGCTGCACAAGCCTCATCCAACCTGGCTTTAAATACCTCCAGGGAGGGGGCATCAACAACCTCCCTAGACAATCTATTCCAGTACCTTACAACCCTCAAGGTGAAGAATTTCTTCCTGATGTCTAACCTAAATCTCTCCTCTTTCAGTTTAAAACCATTACCCCTTGTCCTATCGCTACCCTCTCTAGTGAAAAGCCTCTCCCCAGCTTTCCTGTAGCCCCTTCGGGTACTGCAAAGCTGCTATGAGGTCTCCTGAGAGCCTTCTCTTCTCCAGGCTGAACAGCTCCAACTCCCTCAGCCTGCCTTCATAGCAGAGCTGCTCCAGCCCCTTGATCATTTCATGGCCCTTCTCTGGACCCTCTCCAACAGCTCCATGTCTTTCCTGTGCGGAGGGCTCCAGAGCTTTATGCAATACTCCAGATGAAGTCTCACCAGAGCAGAGTAGAGGGGCAGAATCCCCTCCCTCACCCTTCCACACTTCTTTGGTGCATCTCTGGGCTCCAGCACTCGCCAGTGGGTTCATTTCAAGCTTCTCATCAACTACCACGCCCAAGTCCTTCTCCTTAGGACTGCTCTCCAGCCATTCTTCCCCTAGCCTGTATTTGTGCCTGCAGTTGTGCCCACCCAGGTGCAGGACCCTGCATTTGGCCTTGTTGAACTTCATGAGGTTGGCACTGGCCCTCTTCTCCATCCTGTTGAGGTCTCTCTGGATGGCATCCCTTCCCTCTAGGGTGTCAACTACTCCACACAACTTGGTATTGTCAGCAAACTTGCTGAGGATACACTCTATCTCATTGTCCATGTTTCCAACAAAGATGTTGAACAGCACTGGTCCCAGTACTGACCCTTGAGGAACACCACTTGTCACTTGCCTCCACTTGGACACTGAAACATCGACCACAACTCTCTGGGTGTGGCCATCCAGCCAATAAAGCATTTATTTTCTGAACAGCTGAAGGTTTAGTTTGTTACAACAGATAGTATTTTCCTCTTGGAGTAAGCCCATGGAGGTTATTCAAAAGCAGATTCCACTCTGGCAGCTAATGTAACCTGGCTCTGTATTACCAGAGGGACTGTGGAGCTGGGGCTGTGAAAACTCCTGATTTGTCATATAATTTCTTTTGGCAGCCAGTTTAGTATATCTGAAACATTTTGCAAAACCTGTGACCACTTCAGACCTTCTCGTGAAATAACTGAATATGAATATTTGACCTTATAATTTCTTGAGTACAGCCTAAATCCTAGGGTGGGTTTAGATTCTGCATGTTAACATAATTTTCTAAACCAGCATATTTGAAAGCAGAACAGAACAACATTGCATTGTGTGAAGTTAACAATTACGTTTTTCAGTATAAATACAGTATTACTGAAATGAATTAATTAATATATAAAATCTCTAATATTATTCAACCTCCTTGTGCAGACTTAATGAAAGTGCCAGACCAAAAAAGGAGATATGCCTGTCTTAATGTCAAACTTGAGAAAATAATCCATCTGGTTCTATTCACAGACAGACAGGCCACATCTCAGAGTACCTTGCAAAATCAATGCTCTCCATGCATGAGACAAAAACTCACAAAGGCAAGACTTCAGCGTTGAGCCTAAAGCCCTGTTCATAATTTGTTGCATTGTTACAGCACATATGAGATATATAAGACCCCCAGCAGCTTTGAAGCTCCTGTTCTGTTCCTGCACAATAGGGGTGAGTTAAGGATTGCATTGTATCCACACCCCCTCAGTTCTGCTGCCTGTGTAAGCTTTGACAAAGGTATTTAATGTTATCTGAGTGAGGCTTTATGATACTGTTGAAGAAGCAAAATAGTATTTGAGAAAAGTAATAAAATTGTCTCTCAAACTAAGATACATTAAAACTGGCTCAATATTTCATGCAACTCATTATATGAGATTACACCATTCCTCTGAGCTATGAATTTACATAATACTGGAAACTATAAGAGATAAGAAAAGGCATTTGAAGCCAGCTCTTTAAGAAAGACATTTTTAAATTTGAGACAGATGCTTATATGACCAACCTAGTAAGTTTCTACTAAAAAAATCTATTTTAAGCAGCAAAATTTATCAAAACTAATGTTATATAGTGTGTTTTTGCCCATTTTTAACATTATTTTTTTTTGTTATTTCATGAATCCCAAACTTCATGGGATAGATACTGCATTAGCTACACTTCAGTGGATCACAATGACAACTACTTTTAGAAGCACAACTGTAACATATGCACAGAATCTATCACCATGGAGTATTTAAATAATATTAGATCCATAGAGAAAAATGTCACGACCAGATGCAGTTATCAAAATAAGCTTCATATGAAAGGCTTAGAAATCCTCATCTGTTACCTCTTTTCTACTTAATAGCATTTAAGTGTATAGAACATACAAACTTTTCTGTAAACTTTGTAAAAACAATGTTTTCAATATTTTCAGTACAGAACTAAGCTGTAGGTTGTGTAGGAGTTTTGAGTAAATCTACTGTATGATGCTGATGCAATTAACATATTATACCATTTGTTGTGTCATTGGCCCACATAGCCTCGTACTCTCTGCCTAGAAATATCTGATATTTTTGCAGGTTAACTAGAGATAAGCATGTTCACAGTTCTACAGCTCTAGGTCAAGATGACTTCTAAGTCACAAAACTGGAACATGTAGAGTATTTCGGTTAAGTATTGGTGACTTGAGGACATAGTTAAGAATTAAAATAGAGCCACAAGCTCAGCACGACTAGTGGAAATCCTAGAGCCTAAGTTATTTTCTTGTTGGGTTTCTGAATTATCTGGGCAAAAGTACAGTAATGAGCTCTTATTACCCAGAAGCAAAGTTGCTAGTAGTAATGGTTTAAGAAAAAATACTGAAGAAATATAATGTGGAACAGTGAATTCTTCTTCAGGAATAAGAAAACCTTCAGTTTCCTTAGGGTAGGTAGATCATAGAATCATAAAATGGTTTGGTTTGGAAGGGACCTTAAGATATCATCTAGTTTCAACCCCACTGCCATGGGCCAGGACACCTTCCACTAAACCAAATTGCTCAAAGCCCCATCCAACCTGGCCTTGAGCCTTCTAGACCAAGATCCACAAAGTTACAGAGGTGCCTAATTCCTGTCCAACTCAATGACATTTCAGTATTTCATTCCTACACTCTGCACCTCCGAAATATTTGCACAAAGGAAATGAGGTGAAACTTGGTTTCCCATGCAACTTCATGTCATCTTAGGTACAGAAATAGCTCAGTAAACAGACTGAAAAAGATACCTGACTGGGATATGCAGGGACATAATCGTTAAGTATGAAGCTCCTAAAACAGCCATTGTACTGCTGAGCAGAACTGCTAAAATACTTTTAAAAGTCAGACTCTAAATACATACAGAAAAGGGCTATGGGATTAAGTCATACATGATTTTTGAAGGTATCTTTTGTCTCTGTAGCATCTGTTCTCATTACGAACTCATTTTCTTATCTATACGTGGGTCCATTTCTTAAATCTGAACACTAGACATCTATTTCCACTGACTTACAAGGATAATCAAAGTCTGAAAAGAATACTTTCAATATGGTTAATTCATTCTGAAAATAAAAAATACATTTGCACTATTTTAGTGCTTCTGCATCCAAAGTAATTTTACTTTACTTTGTAAATTATGCTAATATTTATCTATATAATCTCAGGATCTTTAATGAATTAACAGTAAGAATTATCAGTGAAAAGCAAGTTATATCCACTTGAAATAAATTAAGATGCTATTTATATCTGATACACATTCTTCCCAGTCTTGATGGGACTGATGTAAGACCATCAGTTCAGGCAGATATTCCCCTCTCTCAGACATTTCCTTGCTCTATGTTGCCAAAGTCTATTGTTAATTGTTCATAAAAGGCTTTCCTAGAGACTGGTATGTCCTTAGAATGACTCTCTTTATTCATGCTGAGATCATATCTACTGATTTTCTAACTCTTCTCCAGGTTCTGTGCTGCAGTTCCTTCCTTTTTGAAGTTTCTATTTTCATAGATGACCATTACTTTCTTATATTTAATTCCTCCTAAGTGCTGTAATTTCCCAAATGTTTTTAATTCCATAAGCTGTTTCCTGTGATCTTCTCCAGACTACTTCTCAGCATGGTTTTCAGTTTTCTCTGGGGCTATATTTTTTTTATCCACCTCTTCCTCTCCTCTCTCTTCTCTCAGCATACAACAGCACTGGCCTCCTTCAGACATAGCTCATTTGTCTGTTTAGCATCTGGTTGTCATTCATACCCCTTGATGTTATAACACTCATCTTTTTCATATTCTCATCTATAGCCCACTGTGAATACTTGCACAATAGTTTAGAGTCACCATAGAGCACTTCATTCTTTTTCTTCTAATAGGATATTTGCCTCCTTATCTTCAATAGTCTATTTCTTCCTCAGGAAGTTTTAATATTGTCATCACTACTTTAAATTTACTGTTTCCTGCAGCTGATCTTTAATTAGAAAGCTGTAATGGGACAGTGTATTTGCAGAAACCCCACTTGTCCAACCTACAGATATAAAAATCCACTCCTAAATAGAGAGTTTGCCAAAATGGAGGTCTATCACTACTTTCATCACAGATAAGGAAGCCCACTGAGAATGCCCCAATTTGTCCAAATACTCAGAACTCATGAATACTACAAATAAACAGGTATAACTTAATGAAAAAAAAAAAAAGCACTAATCCTGTAGAGTTACCTCTGGGTGCTAACACTTGCTAAAATGGGTATGCAGTGGGAATGCTCTTATAAATTTTATCTCCTCTGTTTCTCTATGCATTTGTGAATCGATGCCAAATAAACAATGTACAAATTTTGCACAATGTTCTATCCTGGGACTGAGTTCGGTCCATTGCTCTGAAATTCTTGTAGTCACTATTTATTTTTGACAAAACCTGATAGCTATAATCATATATCGAGGTGCAGTTTAGACAAGTAAAATATACCTATTTTTAATCTAAAATAAAAAAAGCTTACAAGCTATGCATCTGAGAGATAAGGTGAGTACAAAACTAATGAGGAAAAGCCTAAGGTAGCAGGGAGATGATAATGGTGAGTGTAACAAGCAGTGCTACTGCACCTCAACTGCTTGACTACGATTAAACTAATTTAATAACTGCTACCACGCTAAGAAAAGGAATTAATAGCAGAATGGTAGTTTATAGTCTTCTCTATTCTGTAATTTACTCAGCACCAAAGTATTTATTAAAACCATCTTGATTGTGTCCTCACTTTTGGACATGCCATATGTTTTTCTACCTATGATGAAGTAATTTGTGTTTGTTTTGGGTTTTTTAAGCACTGTATAAAAAGACTAAAGCTGAAACTGGAAATGTCACTAGATATCAGTGCTGAATGTGAGATCAGTTTCATAGGAAGAAATTCATGCCTCTAATGAGAAGTTTGCTCTAATGAAATGAAGGAGATCAAAGCTGATAGAAAGCAAAGCTATGTAATGAAACAGTGATTTAAGAAGCCTGAGACATTCATTTTATTTTCACTGTAAGATAGGTTACTTGCCTTACTGTTTGGTATTGTTTATTCTGGTGTCTGTACATGGTTTTGATTATATTAATTAGATTATTGGCCAAATTCTAAACTGTTGTAAAACAAAATTGCTCTTCTAGCTCCAGTGAATGACAGTGACTTATACCAGCTGATGATCTGCTCTTCAATGGCTTACAAATACAGGATAAAGATTTTGCAAAAAAGTCTAAAAAGTTTGCTTGTTTGTGAAAACATTACAATTTATTACAGTTTTGCAAATGGATAGAATTTCTTTCTGCAAATACTTGAATTAGTATTATAAAATGAATTGAAATTTAATTAAAGATGAAAAAAAGCACAGTGGAAATTTTTTAAAGGATAAAACCAGCAAAAAACACTCCCAGATTTGAATGCCATTTTAGCAGTAATCTGAACCAACATCTGAAATGTGTTATATAATTTTAAACATATACTAAAAATTATTTTCTTCCAGCTTAGAGCAAGTGCAGGCTCAATAGCTGTTCCAAAGCTTTTATTTTCCCCCTCAATCTCTAGATGTAAACAAACAAGAATGCTAATTAAAAATGTTACTTCAGGCAAGAATCTTGTCAAAGTAGTTAAACAGGGTTACAGTCAATCACCAGGAGGTAGGGTAACCTCTAGAGAAAGTATTCATCATGTAAACACTGCATTTATTCTAAGTGATTCTCCAACAGTTTGAAACCAATGCCTTAGCATATTGTTGAGAAATATGACTTTTGCTGTAAGAAAATCAAAGGTGTTCACTTCTTTTAGTGCACATAATGAACACGATACTTTTTCAAAATACATTTATGATACTAATTAGCTGGGTAGGTTTTATTGGAGATTGTTGTACCCTTAATTCTATAAATTATTCTTGTTTCTCAGAGACTGGTGTCAATGATGCCATGTGCCCTGTCCCCACCATGACTGCAGTTTTACTAGGGTTTATGAAAATGGTGCAATACTAAAAGGGAAAAGCTAAACTTGAGTTCCAAAAGGATGTCAGACTAGTTGGTATGCAGGCAGAGCTAACATGGTAACTGTCTAGCTGTTAAGTTCTTTGAAACACAGAATGTAAATTCAACAGGTTTTACCTGGGTACATCTAAAGGGCTGGAAAGCAAAAGCATTTCTCAGGCTCTGAATCTGGCTACACATACATCTGGTGTTCTCACTAGAAGGTAACCTAGGCATTTGAGCAGAGAGAGCTATGGTGCTCCACTGAAGCTCCACTGAAGAAGGAACACTCTATTCTGCCAAACCACTGAGACCTAAGACACTATTGCAACCTCCACAAAAATCAGTAAAATTCCTAGGGAAGTGAATCACTTTATTGCTATTTTATTCCAGTGGCACTTAACAGCCCTGAAAGGTCTTCACAGACCCAGAGAAGCTAAGAGTTTGCAAGGGCAGATGATGGAAACATGCTCTGCCAAAACCCAAAAGGGCACAACAGGACTCACAGGAACACAGGGTCTGAGAAAGAACTACAAGGCACTTGCTCCACACAGAGCCAGGCCATTGCTATCGGAAGAAATGTATCATGCAGCACACAAATGTAAAAGCTTCATCTGAAAACTTCTGAGGTTTTTTGCTCACATGGAGACGCATTTCTGAGGTTGTACATTTACTGATAGAGCTTATTTACTTACTATCTCATTCTAGGTGACTGTGGCACATTGTGTGTTATGTCTACACAGAGAGGAATGCTTCTGCAGAAAGGGTGTTGATATTCTGGATTTCTGGATTTGGTTTGGATGGTTTTGTTCTAATGTACAGTGTTAATGTCTCAATGGTTCTGCAGAATTGTCATTAGTTTATCAATAATTAATTCGTCACTTAATTGAGCATGGCTCAACAATATTCTATCACTTTCTATTTTGCATTATACTTTTAACCTATAGAAAAAAATTAACTGTCAGTTTGACACAGTGCAACAATGGAGAAGTGCAAAAGGAGCAACAGTAAATCTCACCATTCAAACAGATCCTCATATACTCTGTAATATTGTTAATGTAGTCAAGGCAGTTTACTTATATACAGGATAACAGTAATTCAATAAACTGAAACTTCTTTCATGGATGACTTCCATCTGACATAATTTCTATCATATACTCTATCTAGAATATTATCAGGTTTTTTATACTTTCAAAAACTTCTTTGCAATGTATCTAAAATGAAATAAAAACCATTTCACTTTATTTCACCTTCCTATTTTTTCCTTGTGGGATAATATACCTATACATGAATATAAAATATGATATTACATAAAGCCAAAGCTGATTTCATATTAAAATAAATATGCCCATATGTTCAGGTAAGTGAAATTCAATTGTGTTTGTGTATGTATATTTAGGTAGCTACCTTCAAAAAAGTACCTAGATACTGCAGTCAGTAAGTAATGAGGATTTGTATAGGTGATGTAAACTCGATGTGCAAGTTTAAATTAACTTGTGTTCTGTAATTTATGCCTTTCTTTTTAAGACAATATGTCCACATGTTTTTCCAAGAATAGATGTGTAACTTAGTCTTTTGGGCACTGATCCATTTTACACATTTCCTGATCTGCCCGTATGTTACTGGAAAACTTATTCCAGGATGAAAGCTCAGTTTGTCTAAGAAATCAAATCAATTCAAATGAACATAGATGACTGCAGCACAAACACATGTATACTGTGTTACACACAAATGCTGACATTTATCAGTGTCATTTAGAAGCAACCAAACAAACTCTTCATAGTGGACCAAATTTCTAATGGGTATATTTATGTAACATTTGCATTGAACTCAGAACAGCCTGTGCTCTGTATAATGTTTCAAATAGGAGTGTTAAAATGGTTCATTTCTTTCCCACTGAACTAAGATTTTATGTTTCTGGCAATGGTTTTGGAAGATAATGTACTTATTAGCCAAAAAACCCATTCAGAAAATAACGTTACTCCTACTTTGATGTACAAATGTAACAAAAGAGTTCTTTCGGAAGAGATATGACCCATCTTATTTTTACACATTATATTATTTTTTTTCCTAATGTCAAAGATGCTTATCTTAGTGAAAGGCTTCTCCATGGATTATATTTTCCTTATTTTCTTTCCAGGTTACCCTTGAGACAAATGAACTTTATCTTTTCAGGAAGTTAAAATTTTTATTTAAAATGTGAAATCTTGTTGAGTCTTAGGGTTAAGTGCATGGTTTCAAAGCTGATGTGCTTTGAACATATGGCTCTCTTATTTCTAGCTATATTTAACATTCTTTTATCTTGAAACATTTTGCTCAATTTCTCAGAAATGCCATTTGTTTGAAAAAACCTTTTTGAGAATCAAGTCTCCAGCAGGACTATCTCTTTCCTCTATTTATATACAGGACACAATCCTGGCAACAATTTAACTCCAGCAAGTTGGAGAAATTCCACCTGGACTAAGTGTCCCACAATCAAACTGACTGGGTGTTGCAGAAGATGGTTCACTATCAGATGGCAATTGAGAGTATGTTGCATTTCTCTTTGCATCAAGGGACATAAAATTAGTTATGAAAAATTCCACCTCAAGGGGGTGGGCCTACACGAATCCACTTTAAGCTTGGCCTTGTTCTCAGGGTGCTTTACATTACAATCTTTTTTTTTTTAAAGCTCCAGGTCAGACTATGATTCCTCCTGAATCTGGCAAGAGTACACTTCATTGGAGATTATATACATCTCATTAATACTTTGTGTAAAAACCCACAACACTCAGACATTTGCCTCTTAAGTGTTTTAGTTGAGGGATCAAGACCTATGAGATACAAAATCTGCATTAACAGAAAGTATTTCTGAGTTTCACAGTTAATCAGAAGAGAAATGCTAGAAGATGTTTATTGGAACCATGCTACTTCCAATATCCTTAAGAAGGAACCAATCCTGCATAAAAAATAAGTATTTTAATAGCTACAATAAAGCAAGCATGTACAAACTTGACTTTAAGTGTGGCTAGTACCATTTCCATTACAGAAAGTGTCCTGTTAAACAATTTGGATTAGATTCAGAGTGTTCACCCTTAAGAAAAAACAGTACCTCTTGCCTTACAGGTGCATAGTAATGACATGACATAGCAATATAAAGCTACTTGATCTATTAAAATTACAAGATAAACAACTCTTGAAGATACTTACAATTAGAATACTTCTTAAAGGCAAAATTGAGCTCCACCTACTTCTTCTACCCTCAGTCTCACATTCAATCAATTCTGCTCTTAGACCTTTACAAGACAGAAAGGACAAAGTTTAAGGTTTTCACGAAAAAGTAGACATCCAACCTGGGCTAATTATACACATGGATGTGGCAGCATTTTCCTCACTTCCAGACCCCAGGTGAAGATTCCAGCAACCTCCTAGATACCTTCTGTATCAATTCTTTCAACTTCTCCTATTTTTTCATTTGCAATTTCTACAATTAAGTAGAATTATTGTAGAAATATTTACTGAAAAATAGATTCAAACATTCTTTCACACAGAAGGGGATAATTGTAACATTTTGTATTCTAGTGCAGAGGCAGCTCTCTTAAACCCATCCCTTTAATCTGGATACAATTACCTTTTTTCAGAAAATATTTATTTTTTAAGAAACTAAAGGACTGTATAAACCTTTCTGCTTTTAATGAGATATATTTTTCTGGTGAAAGACATTTTTCTCTAATTATTCTTAACATTGCTCTAAAAAACAGATTTGTCATGAGAAAAGGTAGCTAAAGCAATTATCTGTTAAAGGTTATCACTGTACAGCCCCTTACTTCCTGGAATGGTCCACTGAGTTTAATACCAATACTCTACTAGAGAACTACTACTCCTCGTGGATAACTGTGAGTGTCTGCATGCCATGTATCTGTCATAAGCATCTATGATCAGTGATCTTTGGGACAGTGTATTCCACTATAGCCTTCCTACAGAATATCCAAACTGTGGAAAATAGCAGAAAACCTTATAAGAGATACGGATAAACAACTAAGAGTGGTTTTCTAGCACCATTAGGTCTACTACATTCAACTACCTTAAAATGGAATAATTGTTTGTTTTTTTTAAATTACAAATAAAAGACTAACGCTGCAATGGCATAAAAATTATTATGATAGACTACTGTGATAACAGTTCAATATTCATCTGTGAGATTAAAGTCTGTGCTGCTAATAATTTTATTAAATGGCAAACTTATACATCGGAGATTTCCAGTAATGAAATATACTGGAATTTACACTAAGTAGATATAGCTACTCATAGATATTACTATTTATAAATGATACCTCTTTTATGTAATTTATACACTTCCAGAATTATTTAAAGGAGTGCTGATATTGATAAATTAGTATTGATTAAGAGACAAAAGCAGTTCCCAAGAAAATTAAGCATTGAAATTAAACCAAAACATTAAAAAAAAAGAATGAACAGTACCAGTAACTTGGGAGTAGCACTTCCTAAGAAACACACACAGTAGCAAAATCTATTTTAAGTGCACATGGGGACTTTGCCTAGATTATGTCCAGGCACATGACAAACCACTACCAAGTCCCTTGTTGGAAGGACAAAAAGGGCTTTTACTTGGCTTGTTGCCACTCTTCTCAGCAACAATAAGTCAGTCACTAGTCACAAAACAAGTCCCTGCATCAAGCCAGCACAACCCCTGGGGAGGCTCTGCCTGGCAGCAGTTCCAGGCAGACCCAGTGTCCCAGTGCCCAGCACCAGGGCTGGCAGCCCTTCTCCTTGGCATCAGCTAAATTGGGCTCCCCAGTCAACCCCTCTTTTTACGGATCCTCCTCACTGCTCTGGATCACCTTCTTTCGAAAGCTATTGCATAGAAGAGAGAGCCTACTTAAGATTCCAAGTCATGAAACATCCTCCTGGCTATGAAGTAAATATGTTTTATGTTTCAGAATAGTACAAGATTTCATTGTCTCTGGCAAGAGCACTATGTACAAGCATCATCAGTAGGAACAGAGTAATGAGTGCTTAACTTAATAAATAAAGGACAGAACTGAGGCCCAAGCAAGGCTCTTAATAAAGGATCTGCATGGCTTAGAACTCCTATAAGAAGTGAGTTGTATAGTTCTTGTAAGGATTCATCTAGAATATTTTTTACATCCCACAGATGTCAGCAAAGACTACACATTAAATTGAGAGAACTTGTCGGTTTGGTGAACAGAAGACAAGAAACAATCTCAGCTATCCAGAAACTCCATTTTAATAACAAATGGAGGAACAAGCTACGGAAGACATCATTCTCAGTACTCATTTTCCAATACATTTTTATGCATCTTTACAAAAGAAGGAGTTAAAACAATTCAGTGTCATTTGCCATCATGATACTGCATAGATTTAGCCTCTCCATCTTTTGAATTCCTAATTTGATCACACTATTGCTCAAAACGACATTTCATCAGTGTCCCCAAGAATCACAAAAATGTTGATCTAAGGCCTAATAAGGAGGGTTCATTGGGGCATTATTCAATTATTTCATCTACTTGCATTGAAACCCGTTCTTCTATTTTCCAGTGCAAATCTTAATCTTTCTCGGCTGGAAGAAAGAATCTTAACTCTAGCTTGGTATTGTACAAGAATATGCTTCCATTATTTTTATAAGGTTTTCAACTAATTCTGGCACAACCATATTTGCTTTTCTTATAACACAGTATTGGTTTTAGATCTTCTAAGATTTAGCAATATCATCTTGACAGAAGAGAAATAAAACAAACAGAAAAATTATTACTTCTACATACATCAGAAATAACATATCAAGGCCATTAGAAATTTTTAGTCTTATCATTTTATACTTCTACAGTAATCTAGATTTGTTTCATTTTGTCAGTTTTCTTAAAATAGCATCCAGCCACCAAGGGAATCTTAATAAAGTCAATGGAATTGTTCAGGTGTGAAGAGCAAAAATATGGTCTCAGGATTTCAAATAGTGGCGACATTGGTCACACCATTAAGCCCGACACAAGAACCTTTTAATTTAAACGTAATCTTCGAAAGACCAAATTACCAGCAACATGTTCTCATTAATTCCTGTAAGGGATGCTCAAGCTTTGACCCCTTATTGTTCTCCTTATCGAGAAGTGGCTGAGTCATAGTATTAATAAGCCATCACTCATTTAAGTGGTCATTCACTGCTAGGCGGGGAAAAGATAGGCTCATCCTTTTGAAGTGGGAATAGGCAAGCCAGGCTGCTGTAATAGGCTGTGATTATTTTCACTATGAATGCTCTCCCAGCTTTCAAAAATTAAAAGGAGCACTCATTTTCCTGCTTGAGTATTTCTCACACTGGCAAAAAATGAACACTTTGAAATGTAAATGATTTAATCTTTGTAAACCCCTGCTTCAGAGGGAGGTACAGCTTCATTTACAAAATGAAGACATTTTAGGAAATGATTATCATTGTAAAATTGAGGCCAGCAGGGAGTCTGAGTTCAAACTCTTAGAATATCAGCAGTGTAACAAGTTTGATCTTCCTTACTGCATTGCTTGCATTTGCTTCTGTGGGTTCCAGCAGAGAGCCATTGTCAGTCAGAACTTGTTCCCACTCATTTCTCTTGGTTAAATAAAATAGTTATGCTTATTATTTAGAATTAGTCAAATAAAATTCAGGGAAAGCCTAAAAATGAAAAAGGAACTTAAAACTTTTTTAAATTGATGTGTACATTCTGAGCATATTCAACTTAGAAAACTAAAAGTTGACAGCACTGAAGGCAGTTTCTTTTTTTATGCATAGTTCAGGCATTGGGTAGTGTTACTATACTGTCCTACCAATGTTTGGGAAGGAGACCACCCATAATGGTGAGAGAATATTTAACTTAAAATTTAAACATCAACTCTTTAATCTCTCTTCTGTGACTTCCAAAGAGAATGACAATTATTGTTGACAGCAGTATAGGGTTCTGTGGTATCAGTCAGGCTCATTATGAACTAGTGGAGATGATACATTTGTATCACAAAGATCAGATGATAACAGCTACCATATCACAACAACCATTGACATCAACTACAGAATCTGACCAGTATTGACAGCTTCCCTGCACTGATGGGCATTTCAGATGAAAATGATGGAAATCTATCACAAGCAAGGATCAGTTTGTGTGAAACAGACCTCAGAAGTGAGGAGTTACAATATGTTTTTGCTGAACTTCAGATGTAAGTTCATAATCTATTAATCAGTGCTATATACCAATTTTCAGTGCACTTACTTACCTCTGCCATTCCTAAAGAGCCATTTCTGTCTCTCATCCTGATACACAGAAAGGTATAAGGTGTCAAAAAGCCATTTTCCTTACAAAGATCCTTGCTACACCCTTGAAGTTACACTAAAACACCCTTCAGTAGCATGGATGGAACTCTACATTTACACTGTGCAAGAAATACACCGATGTATCTACAACATACGAGAGAAAATACCGAATCAGATAGCATGCAGTGTCTGTCCAAAACCTTGTGAAAGGAGAGGTAAGAATGAAGGGCTGCTTGTACTCAAGTAATGGAGTATCATTTGAATTAGGTATAAAAGCTGGGTAGCCAAACCTGCAGGATGCTTGTCCAAACTAAACTTATGGAGGTTTATCTTTACTAATGATTAAAAGCAAAATATTGGCAGTGGTTTTTCATGTTCCACAAAAAGAGAAGAAAAAACATGTTTCTATAAACAAAACCCCACCATTTTTCAAAATGTCCAAAACGCAGAAAAATATGTTAAAATATTTCAAAATAAGATAAAAGAGAAGGTCTAAACAACATTCAACATATAGCAAATCTCACTGGTCACTGATTTTTCTGGGTTTAAGCAGGTGTTTTGTTTGTGTGCAGTGAAGTGTGAGGCAGCTGGTCTCTGAGGTATGAAGGACTCCATTATAAGCACCACTCAGCTCCCTGTCCAAGGCAAGTTTGTAAGCTGGCCGACTGCAGCAGTGAAGGAAAGCTCCACACCCTTCCCTTTGGGTAGGACTTCTTTTTCTGAGTGGTACTATATAACTGATAAGTCCTGCAGATGCAAAATGAGTGTGACAGGAAAAAAATGTAAAAAAAAAAAGTCACACAGAGTAAAATGAGGTTTTAAGGCACATGGTCAAGTGTATTTTGTTGACTCCCATAGACTTTCTGCGAGTTCTGGATGACACTGACTGGTTCAGTAGAAGACTGACCCCTTACTGACAGTCAATATTATTCCTTTAGCTATGTAAAGGTATCTAGAAATTTTAGATTTGATGCTTATAACAGAAGCCAGACTAAGATAGTCTGGAGCTGGATGAACATAAAATTAAGAATATATATGTTTTAATGATTTGATACTGCCACAAATAACCAAAAACTATTCCAGATTGTAAACTCCCTGGAGCAAAGGCTACTTATTCATTTGTATAAAACCATCGACCCACTGCATACTGGGTAGCGAGGAAGGTATCCCTCAGCCCTTCCCAAACTCATACCTTGCAGGAGAGAGGCCAGAGCACAGGAGGGGGAAAGATTCAATGCAGTGAACCATTACTGAGCTAGAAGAGAAATCCAGGAAATTCACAAAGATTCCAAGATCTGAACTTTTAAGGAAACTTTGTCTTTAACCATAAGAAAATGTAAAATATTATTAATAACTCCATCCTATTGCCAACAATGCTTCATCTTGTGGCTTAGAGTTATCTTTTTTCAGTCAAGAAAATGAGGCTAACACATCGGCATTTAGTTTCTCATAATACTGAAAAGTAAGGTTCAGATCAAAGGTATGAGCTGCCTGTACCATTTAACTCGGGATGGCAGGAACATAGGTAACAACGGTCCTGCTTGGATTATGCTTCTTTAGCTCCACATTCTGGGCAAGTACTGCAGTATTTTACACAGCATTTTTGGAGAAGCTGAAATCAGTTCTGTATGACAGCTTCTGAAAGTCATGAAGAAGGGAGCTTAGCTACTTGCCTAGAACTCTTAAGGAATTATCTGCTTTGAAACAGTGTGCTTTGTCATTAACTCCTTATCTCTGAAGTTCTCATAAACTGCTTCCAAGTAATTTTCTTAATATTCTCTTCAGTAACCTATATTTAACACATTAAATATATTTTTCATGTTAGCCTAATGAACAAGAAGGCTGATGTAATCCACTGGGGGAACATATATTCTAGTTTTTATTCATGCTTTAGAGTATTGTCACAGTTTGGCACAAAGGAATAATCTGATTGTTTCTCATAAAGCAAGAACAAATCATGATTGAAGGATTTCTTCTATTTAAAGTTATGCTTTCCAAAGCCTATTGAACTTGTTGGAAGAGTCATCTCTGATGCCTACACTAACTACACAAAAGCTGCTGCACAGTTGCCATTCAACAGCTAATTTAGTACCAAAAGGCCAATATTGCTGACTTGCAGATTACAAATATCATGATATATTAATTCATTTATATTTAAATTAGGTAAAAAGATTAAGAAAACTTTTGGGAGCTCTATTTACAGTTGAAACGAGTGTAAATTTGAATTACTTTTTTGATTATTTGGTACAGCTGGGATTTGAAAGAGCTGCCGCCAGAACGCTGCAAAGCATTTGCCTTTGACAAAATAATGCAAAGTTTGTGTAAGTGCGTGAGAGAGCATTAGTTTGTATCACCTTGTTGGTCAGCTGGAAAACGCAGTATGTATTCTGATGACGAGAAAGCAGTGAAAGGCAAAAAACAGGTGCTGGGTGATTGAGTCTGGAGATAAGGGTAGGGGCGACTGCAGCGCAGAGGCCGGATCCCCCCGGCTCTCTTTCCCCGGTCAGACTCCAAAGCGAGCAGGGGCAGTTCTCACAGGCTTGACCTCTGGGCTAAGATAACTCTTTCATACCCCCTGTTCCACTTTTCCACTTTGTATCCAAGTCCTCTGCTATAAAATGTAAAACCAGCACATAGAACATACTGCTTTGGAGGTCTGCCACTTGCATTCAGGCAACCATTTGTACTTTTGCAGGCGTAATCAATCTCCTGTTGCTATCAGCAGGGGAGTGGAGCTTTGCTGCTTTATGGCTTAAAAGTAGTTTTGTGCAAATTCTACTTCCCTCCCCCCCTCCCTTTAGCTCCACTACTCACAGGATTTTCAGGGACATGGGCTAGGGCTGAGAAAAGAAGCTTGTTTGATTTAAGCACAGAGGGGTTTTTTGTGTGTGTGTTTATATTTTCTCTGCATCTATTAAGGGGTGAGGGGGAGAGACTTCATTTATATGTTAATAGTAGCCAGCACCCTGACTAAACTGACAGAACTATTTCATGGGAAGCTGACAAATTTTGTCAGCTAGGCTATCTTTCCACATCTCAATAGTGGCAATAATCTTGATTAGCAAAACAATTGGGGGCCAAAGAAGTCCTGCTGCTCCAAAGACCCTCTTCTCAGGTTACAGTTTGCTAATGTGATGAATCCAGAGAGTCCTTCAAGCTTGAAAAAATTCCCCAAAGCAGTTGAATTTAGGCAAATGAAGGGAACCATTTTAGAGGCTGGACAAAAGGGGTTAATTTGATCGACCATGTCTCCATAGTCTTATAACAATCATTTACTTAACAAGCATATAGAGAGTCATTCCATGGAAACTGGTGGAGTTAACAGAGGAAGTTCGAATAGAATATCTGTTTATCCCAGATGTGTGGGAATTTTAGCCAAAAAACAACACCACATAATTGCTGCCTGCGGTATTGATTCTTACATAGAAGCAACAGCAGAACTAAAGGGCTCTAAACACATTACGAAGGCCTTGTCTCTGAAGCAGTACAAGCTTCCATTTTTATTAGCCTGTTGCATTGCTAATAAAGTAATTAGAAATTAACTGTTTCAGGAAATGAAATTAACTAAAAAGATTTGTGCAGTCCTATTTTGAGTGCAATTTATGGCAGCTATTTCTGTTTGCAAACATTAAGTAATTTTTTTCATATATTTGAGGCATATTGGTTCATCTTTATGCTTTTTATTGTGAAATTACATAATGAGACATATTCTGAACTATATTTATGCAGCTCAAATGTGTTGTATTTCTTCTACTGGAATAATGCTGCACTTGCTTTAAAAACAAAACAAAATGGTTACTAAAATTCTAAGTAGATGGCAATTTACTTGATCTTGGTCAGCATAGGATATATAATCACAATATGACAAACCCATCTTGGTTTTGTGCCCTATCCCACACTTATTTATGCATGTAATTAATCTTTAAATCTGTCATAAATTGATCTAAAATAGCCATTATTCATTAGACAGATTCTGTTTAATTCTCTGATGGCTGATGAAATTTGCAGACTTGCATTGAAAAGTTTACAGTAAAAAGTACTCACTAAAACCCTCTATTTTTGTAGTAACTTCTTTATTATGTTACTGAAATAAAAATCTCCTTTCATATCATGTTTTGTGACACTAAGGGATTTGACCCAGTGTGTACACACTGGTGAATATTAGCTAAAGTATACATTTTGCCAGACAACAAATACAGGTTTCTTAAAAAACGCTGAACTGATCTGTCTTCAATGCATTTCAGAACTAAACCTTTCTTAAACAATCTGCAAGTATGAAAGAGGGACCACTTATCATGAAGAGAGGAAGAAAAACTCTGGCATTTTGTTTTTTTTTTCTTTTGTACATTTTTTACATTTTGTAATTACCATTTAGCAGGAGTCCGCTCTTTTAAAGATGGCAGTTATGAACACGAGGATTTTCATACACTCGTCATACTCCATTTACACTTAAAAATATTTTCTTCATAACTGAGAATCTATTATGAAAGTCTTCAGCTTAATTAACTTTAATATGAGCAAGTAAATTCTCTTCAATTTCACTCAAAGTTGTGACATGATGTGAATGACAGCATGCTTTTAAAATGTATTACTCGCACACTTCAAGGTACATACATGGACAGAAAGATCTATCTGAGTAGATTTGGCCCATAGTGGGCATATTCTTTCACAGAGACAGCAGTCAGGAAAAACAGCATGCAGAATCTCCAAGAAAGAACCCCCAACATTTACACCAGCATAAATATTCATTTATATTTAATTTGTAAGAAGGATACCTGAACTGTAGCATCAGAAGTTCCTCTTTTCCCTTGAAATCAATGAACTGCCTTTAAAGATTAAGTAATACAGATTCTGCAGCAAAACTCTGTACAATGGCAGTTCAAATTTTGCCTGAGTTAAAGGTTTTAACAATAACATGGCACACTTGCAACCAAAGGAAGCAGACCTACAAGAGCTTTCTCCCCCTGCCCCTGCATTTCCAGTATTTGTTTGAAAACTCTGCACACAACCTCTATTTTTCAGCATTCTGTGCTTCCAGATGCTTATAACAGGATTAATTTTTTAGGAAGCTGAGGTGCTCTGTTTTATACCATCTGTCACACAGCACCATAGTGAAAAGGAAAACACATTATATGACTAACTTCTAACTCTTACATGCTCAGTAAAAATTACATATTTTTATCATTTAGATCTCTACAAAAATACCCATCTTCTAACTCTCTCATTTAAGGCTGCTTTTAACAATGGACACAGGTTACAGTGACAGCAGCAGCAGAGAAGCTGTGCAGCCCTCATGTCGAGAGGCTGATAAGGAACTCATTCTCAGTCTACCTGTGATGAGTAAGATAATTTTTTACTATCATTTGTTCAGCCTTTCAGGCCAGCAGTGAACATCTAAATCAGAAGTTCCAACTCAAACAAAAGCTTCTTCATGGCATCACACTTAATTTGTTTCTCTTCAGATTAATATGGTACAAACTTTCAAAGAACTCCTAAACTTGAAACTTCTTGTACAACTTGAGTGGGCCAAAACTGTGATACTGATTATGCAAAACGTAGACTCTAGCAATGACTCTGAGTAGGGCCTGGAAGCTCTCACTGGAAAAGGAACTTTACCCCCAAGAGCCAGTGTCACAGATAGTCCCTGGAAAGGCAATGCACTCCAGTCTGCAGGATGCAAAGAGGGACACAGCTGGAGATGACACAGTGCCTTGGACTTAAGTTCAGATTAATGTTCAGATAGTGATGAACCATAGTTAATTTCAAACTGTAATTGTTCAAGTGACAGTACATATTCTCTGCTTGATGCATTGCTATTGAGAAAGACAGGCAGCATTCCATTTAAAGGTCTGTTTAGGCAGGCTATCCAAGGGTATGGTCTGTAAAAAGTACTAGCATAGGTACTAATACTGCTCCGTGCTAATTTTGCCCCCTTCTGACATGATTCCAAATGATCGTAAGTGAAGAAGAAACTCACATTAAACACTGACAGAAGTGCTTTGCACAATTTTAAGGAAAATAGCTTTGGTCTGGTTCCAAATATCGTCAGCAGGATGAACACAGAGGGCAACATTTAGTTATAGATTAATAATCCAAAGTACAAACAGTTCTAAACAAATAAGAAAAACATAAACCCACAATATTAAGCAAACCACAGGACAAAGATCATTCTAAATTATCAGAGCTATACTACTTTTAAGTGGTGACACAAACCATGCAGAAGTCATTGAACTCTGTGATGTCAGTATCAAGGTGAATCAGCTTGAATCATACATGCCATGAAGAGTTATGAAATATAAAAGCCAAAAGAATCTGGAGTTTAATGGAACAGTGAAGTCACTGAACCAGAAAATGAAAATTTTTCCAAAAGTTTTCAGTTAAACTCCTTTAAGTTGGAGAGTATAATGCCAAGTTATACATCAGATTATCAAGAAAATTTCACAGGAAAGTAAATCAACCATAACATTCTCTTATTCTTATGTTACTGTGATATATTAATACCACCAGAATAAACTTGAATTATATAATCCTCTGCTTGTAAGACTTTACCTAAAATAAGTAACTGATTGTTCACTTATCTATGAGTAAATGAAGAAAACATAGAAGTATTTCTTTCACCAGGCAAACAGGAACACATTTCCCTGGAGACACAAACTCTGAACTACCACATGAACTGCACCTCATCTTAAATAGTCTGATTTTGCATTGTGTTTTTCAACTGCTCATCCTGTAGCTCATGCATCATTACCACTGAAGAATTATCCTGAGAAAGTTAAATGTAGCACAGGCCAGAACACTACATAAACCCTACTCCCTCACTTGGAAGTATTATATATAAAGATGGGTTTCTGTATAAGGAGTTGAATTTTGCTATGAATTTTGCATTCATTCTTGGACAATAATTTTGTTATATCACTATCCTAGGGCATAAACAATTTCCTGTCACCCATTGATAACACAAAAATGGTGGCCTGTCTATCACTGTAATACAACTATTTTGTCAGAAAAGGTTGTTAGGTATCACACAGTGAATGCCTAGGCCACTGAATTAACTATTATCTATCCGTCCTAGACAATCTTCAGACTGTGCTTCTCCTCTAAAAATTAAAACATACAGCATTTTAGGTCTCAGGCCACTGGCAGATAAAAGTATTCCCATTATATCAGGGATTATTTATAAGTAATGTTTCCTGCAAATTCACCTGCTTCCACATCAACAGGGATCTTTCCAAAATAATCCTTACTCCATGATCAGGGGGAAAAAAAAAAAAAAAAAAAAAGAAGTTCAGTTTAACATACATATATCACCAAGCCAAATAATGTTGTACTCTGGATTTATACACATTTACATTACTATCACAGTTTACTTAATTTCTTTCCTCAGATCTGTTACCTAGTGATATTTTATGTAGGTGAAGTGTCACAGAAATGGCTATACCCCCAGAGAAAGATAAACTCTGAACTTGCACAATTGTGCATCTTTTTTAACAAAAGCAACTTGGTCACATTTTCAGCCACTTTATGAATTCATTTATTTTTGCCTTAGAAATAAATAGAAATACTGAAAAAAAAATAAATTAAAAATCCCTATGCTTACATTTTAAGTTCAGTTGCATAGGTCTACATTTATGAATAAAACATCATAGAGAATGAAAAAAAAAATAATTATTTTTCAAGCTTTGAATTTACAAAATGTGTACCTGAAGGTTTTCTGAACAATCTGAGGTTTGATAGCACTTGTGTCATAACTGAAACTTTGCCATGTCCTGTTATGCTATTGCTGAGTGTGCATTTGCTAAAGCTTTAAAACTGCGTAACACATACAGCAGCTTTCTTTTATTTTCTAAACAAATTATTTCTTCAAGTTGTCCATGAGATATGAAGCAAAGTTTGATCTTCAAGGTGAATAATTCATTAATCATAAACAAAACATGATTAAATCAAGGACACATTAGCACATACTGTAAAAATAAAAGCTAGCACAAGCCTTTTATTTGGTATTAACTTCATTATGTTTTTATGCGATTTCTGGGAAGTTGGTTATCCCAAGTTAAAGTTAATATTTCCTCAGGAAAAAACTATATCATGTGATTAGTCTTCACATAGTCAGATACTTTTATACATGTTAATGGTTAAACTACTTCACAAATGGCATTAAAATAGAGAGGAGTGCAGGGAAATTCTATTGATTGTGTTGTGTCTTTGAATTGCTCTGACATACAATACAGACCAAAGGTTATAATAAGAAGAATGACGAAAATACAGTCAGATGAGCATATGCTGCTTTTATGGAACTACATATGATAGACAAGAGAAATTTAAAGATAACATATTTCTTATCCTCAGATCTCAGGAACATCTCCAGGCCAGTCTACCTCCTAGTCACAATTTAGACCAGTTCTACACAGAACTCTTCTTTCCTACTCTGTTTTCTTTTTAATAAATTCACCAATCCACTGAAACAATATGCAAACTGCAACTGTTCATGAGAGGAAAAGTGGTTATACATTTGATAGTTATAATGGTTTTCACTAATAATTATGGGGGCCTTAGGGGGTGTAGAAAAGGAACTCATCAGCATGACAAGTGTTAAAGTAATAGTTTGCATTCTGAACACGATACCTATAGATAGTACCTATCTCCACACATATTTTACAGCCACTTCAATAAGCCTCAAGCCATGGATGACTTCCCTCCCACCAGAACAAACAAAAGGTCTAGTAAAGGCTATAGCAGTGTTAGGATGAGTTACATGGTATATCTGAAAAAGGTACAGCTTAAATCTGGACACATTAGCAGGGAGAATTTAAGAGACAGAAGTCAGCATCTGCCAGTCAGGAAGTACTGAAGTAACAAATTTGCCATTTGGATAGGAGGGTTTTTCCTTTTCTGTATTCTCTGAAGAAGACACAGTTTAAAGTTTGGAAGGAACATACAGAAAGTCATATAGCATAATCAAAACACCTGTATCTCTGGGAGTACCACTGACAGCCATAGTTACTAATGTAACTAAATAGTTCATCGATTTTTTTTTCCCCAAGAACATACACTTGATACACACATTACATACAACAGCAGGTTTTCTCCTGCTGTTCACAGGCCATGAATACTTAAAAAAAATGTGTTGCCTATAAATCTGACAGAGACACTGCATCTGTAAGTTTCAGAGAGGCTGCAGGAGATCCTGTAAGGCTCAGGTGAAACAAAGCAGCTACAGCTTAGGAAGCACACAAGACATCTAGAATCACAGACTCCTTCTTTAGGAAATCATATTCCAAGCTTACAGTGAAATGGCAAAAACTTCAAGAGGACAGATACTAAAAGCCAGTATAACCATATAATGACTCACTGCTTTCTGGTCCATGTATTACCATACCAAGATTCATGTCAATGGTTACACTGAAAGGCTACATCAAACAGTCACAAACTCTGTGTCAGTAAGATAGATTCTAGATTCAACAAAGTCAGTGAGACTATTTGGTTTTATAAGCTAGAATTTATGTTTTAAGGAATAATCACGGTTTATTATATAGGAAACAGCACAACTGAAAATCCAAATAAAGAAAGAAATCTGCAGCCACAAAGAAGTTTGGCCTCAGGTAAACACAATGCAAGTAAGACAGCCCTATTCTTTCATTTCCAAGGTCTATAAATATTGCTCCAAAGAAACATGAGAATGAAATAGAAAAAAAAACACAAACAAACTCAACAAACAAACTCAAAAGACACTGTCACTTTGTGTCATTGAATACACGTTCAAGTTTTCCACAACTTATCCAAAGAACTGATACAAGTCCTGGAGAGCTGCTATAGTATCTTTTCCCATATCCCCTCAACCTCCAGCTTTTAATAAAGAGCTACACAATCCACGTCATGTGATATAGTCATCAAAAAATGGTGTACCTGCACATAAGACATACAAAACAATATGAGAAGATACTTTTTAAAAGAAGAGAGAACCTTAAACATTAATAAGTAGCAAATCTGTGAAATCAAAGCATTTTCCTCCTTTTTTTTATAATAGCCTTTCATTCTTTTTATGATTTGTCTTTGAAAGCTCTTAAGCTCTTTCTGTGGATGACAGTTGATATTGTTCTTCCATCCTACTGCAGACAGCATAAGGGAGGGAGGGAGAAGGAAAAAAAACCCTATTGTACAGCTTTTCGTCTCTGAAACATGATTTTTATAATTAATATATACAACTGAGAAGAGAAAGGTACGTTATAATGAAGTGCAATTAAGAGGTGTTTGTTCCTGTCCTACACATAAGATGACTATAATTTCCTTGGCTGTTTAGAAGCCAACCATTATCATTACATTTCACACATCTTTTCTACTTTTTAACACTTCTGATCTTGTTTATTTTCAATTAAAGCTCCAAATAAACATGCATACAGAAAATCTGATATTCAGGTAACATCATCTTCTAATTATGTTGTGCAGTGATTGTTAAACCTAATGCTTATGAAAACCTCTTTTGATTTAATTTCATAGGCATAAACGGATCTGTCCATTTTGCATGACATTTAAATTCATTCAAGGGAGAGCAAAATGTGCATTTATCCAGTCTATATTGCATGTAATCACTGATTGATTGTTATAGGAGTAATTTAGATGTATTGTTTTGGGATTGTTGTTTATTTTTAAATTCCAAAAATATACATCACAGCATAGTTTTCTATTTCATATTTTGTGTTAATAGCTTTTACATTATTGTAATTACTATCTCCTCTAATCTCACATACACCCATACAAAGAAGCAACCGCTGCTGGGGAGACCCTACAAAGTGAAGATGCTAAAGGGATAAACCATGAAGAGACAGACTCTGACTGATGTGATACTGATGTTATTGTTAGGCCTGAATGCAACTCCACTGAGAGGGTTCCTTAACATTTATATCGTGGCTGAAGCTGGAACTAGGCTGGTTAATGTCACAGGAGATAGCAGGTGAGACTCCAGCTCCCCTGATCCAGAAAATAGCCCAGCAATGACTGGGGAAGTTCAGAATTAAAGCCAAATCTGTGTTTCAAGCTGAACTGTCATTAATGCCATGGGGGATTTAAAGAAATACTATCTTTGCAGTTTAAATTTGGAAAACCTTTATAAACTAAGCCCAGAAGGTTCTACAAAGAACCAGTTGCTGACAAAAGGATGCAGGCAGGCAAACTGAAAATTATGGCCTAATTAATGCCCACTGAAACGTATGGAAAGATTAACATTGAGCACAGTGGGCTTCTGCATGGAGGCAATTTACTTCAGTAAGAAGTAGATATTTCTTTATCTTCAAATAAGAAAAGCATATTCTTTTTTAAGTACCTCTATTGCTGTACATATTATTTGCCACAAATTTACTTAAACTTTTTTGCAGTTTTGCTTGTGTGTTATTATTCCTGTAGAAAATGTTGGCAGACACAATTTTAATTCTCTATGTGCACTTGTGCAAATCAAGCTAAATAACTCAATTGTTCATACAATGAGTATGAACTCATTTACTGGAGTAAATATTTTCTTTCTATTGTTTTTGTTTCTACAGATTACTCCCTGAGAAAAACATGTTAGTTTGGTTGTAACAAGCTAATTCCAAACTCTGTAAGACATCATTGCAGTTAATACTGCTGTTTTTTCTGGTTTTGTTCATGGCTGTATTTCTAAAAAGACCTAAAGAGGTAAATGTAATTCAATTTTCCATATTAGAAAAATAGATACTGTTCTTTTACTCTTTTTGCTTACCAGCTTATCTCCATGTTTGTGCTCTTTAACTCTCTCAATATACTGTTCCAACAAGTAATTAGCCTTATTTAATTGAAACAGAGTAGAAATAAATTATGAGATTAACTTCTATACCTTAAATTCTTCATAAACTTTTATCCACATTATCAATCATATTAAGTGCACTGACTTCTATTTTATATGTTTTCTGATTTTTAATGCTGCTTTGTTCAACTATTAATTTAAATGGATGGAAAAGGCTTTTCTACTAGTCTGAAATATTGCTTGAACTATGCAATAGAGTACACTATCAGGTCAACATTATCTGCTGTTGATATACTATTTTGCAGTGTTTCCCTTTTATCTTCTGTTTTATATTAGAAGTCATAAAAAACTTGTATTGCAAAAAGCCAACAATTCAACCAGCTCTATTCCAGCAGTTAAAAAAAATTCAGTTTGCCAAAGCACGGATCTTATCCCAGATGCCCTTTGGTAAGATGTGTTAGAGTGACCATACAGATTTCTCGCTTGTATGATGAAAGACAGACTTGGTGGTATTTGTATTTTTTTCATTGATTAGAAGCAAGGAGCCAGCCAGAGCCACATCTTTCAACAGCTATAGAAGATTAAAAGTTATATTTTGAATGTGAGAATACAGCAACAGTTTAAAAAGTTTTCAGTCTTGTTGATTTTATCCTTTGGGCTACACAAAAGTAGTAAAAATAACAAAAAAACTCTTCTACCTCATTCTCCTTTCTAGACTTCCCAACCCCTTTATTAACCCTTCCTTTCTTCTACTTTTCCATTTTATTGGGAATCACCTATAAAACATCCAGAAGTTGCTGAAAGGAAAAAACTGAAACTGCATGAGATAAACAGCAGCTGCCCACTGAAGCTGCATGCAGCCTGTACACAAAACTTCAATTACTAGCCTTACTGAGTTCAAAGGGATTATTTCTGTGAATAAATGTTCTAGTGTTCTAGCATGGACACAATCCTGATCTAAATGGAACTGTGAAAGAGGCTTTGCTCCTCCTTTCTCTTGCCCTTTTTGGTAAATTTCTCTTTGAACACTTATGTGCTGCTTACTGGATTATTTCCCTGCTTCTCACCAAATCATACTCGCTATTATAACAATGTGGAGCAGACCTCTGGTATACTACTAATCAGCCTTATAATTTCGTACAGTTTGTCCCATAACAACAGAAAATACTGAAAATAGGTAAGTGTAAAATAAGTAGTGTAAATCATATTTGAAATGTTCCACTATTATAAATCATATTGTTCTAAAGAAGAGATTTCACAACACATCTTCATTCCTCCTCCTTCCAAGGTAGTCTTTAAATTCAGGCACAACCCACAGTTCAAGTTTGCTTTGCTTAGAAAGGCTCTAAATACTCCCTGTAGCACAGCAGGAGGCTCCTTTAAAGCAGCTGAGATTGGTGGGTGGATTGAGAACGCATGAAACCACAATTACACCCCATGTCAATGATATGTCTGGAGCTGTAGTGACTCCAGACAAAGCTGAAGTGTGTGGAAGCTAGTATGTCTTCAAGACAGACCTAAAAATACCTGTTGGAGCTGCACATCTGAAGCTATTACCAAGAGCAAGTCAGAGAGTTTTCCTGC
>NW_009953205.1:2376475-2397240 GCF_000747805.2 Chaetura pelagica | reverse complement strand
TGAGAGCCAAAGATGCTACTGAATCATTTACAACCGGCCTGGCTGGGTATCTGGTTATCAGAAAGTGAGAGAAACAAAAAGCTTTACTTCTCTGGGTAACGCAAGCCTCTAGCCTCCTGTCTACTTGCAGGTAGGTACCCTACAAAAGGGTTTCTTCCAAGTTTTCTTCAGGCACAGCAACCTCATTCTCTTTCTGACAATCACACTCTGCCTCCTCCATACTCTGCTGATGTTTCTAAAGTGCACTGGGGGAAATGCATCAGCACCAAGAGCAGATCTAACCTTTGGGAGAGAATTCAGGAGCAGGCAGGATCTGATCCATTCAGGATAGCCATCGTGTTAAACTCAAAGTAGCTAAACTGCCATTTCTATAAAGCTAGGAAAAGCCTCTTATAGTAACACATCAGCCACCTGGGAAGAGAAGAGGCATTCATGTGCTACACACCACAAAAGGAATTTCCTTTTATGCCTTGGGAGAAATTTGGACTCTTCGGAAACTAAGCACTGTTGAGATCAACTCAACAAATCAAGACAAACAGCAACTTTATTAGATGCACATGTCACTCATTTCTGATTTTGGCTAAAAGAGTAAGTATAAAATTAACCTTCTGTATAAAACAACAGCAACCTTAACAACTACCAAATGACTGAAACTGCTTCTTTACTCCCGTTTTTCCAACTGGAACATGAGAAACACAAGATATTAAAAAATCAGAGAGATAGATTTCTTGAGAAATCACCCTTGTTTAGGTTCAAATTAAACAAGCAGTCCTTTCCTCTAATTCAGTAGAACTCTCAGTTTCTGCTATGAAAAGTAGTAAAAGTGTTTGCTGATCCACCCGGGCATAAAACTGAGCACTCAGTCCTGGAAACAGAAACAAAATCCTATTTGACATCCTATACTTCTTTCTTGATCAAAATTTGAAATGTGCTAAAACCCAGAAATAACAAACCGGAACACATCATACTGTTACGTAAACATTATAGGCATACTTAAACATATGTGTCACGTGCAACACAAATGAATTTATCTCCTTGGCCCTGGAAGACATCAACTGAGTTTTGATTTGAGCATTTTGATTTACTAAATACATGAACAATTTGATGCAGACAGCCCAGAGCACACCAATAAGAATAATCAGACATCTAAAAGAATCAAGAGGAAGAACTGAAGGAACTGGGGAAACATCAATTCCAGATAAGAGTAGCAGAGAGAAGGGCTTTCAAAACTATTAAAGTTCACTGTAAAGAACAAGGTGATATCATGAAATGGAGACAATTGGTTTAATAGGAAATAGGAGAAAAGTCAAGAATTTATGCAATAAGGAAGAGTTAGGATAGACATTGGGACAAAACCCTACAAAAGGACAGCTATAGTTAGCAATGTGATGGGGTGCAGAGATGAGCTGTGGCATCTCTGTCACTGGATTATAGCAAGGTGATGGACACCCCTCCAGGGCCAGCTGACAGTGTCCCTGAGCAGAGGAATACATTGGTGACAACTCATGGTTCTTTTCAGATACATGATTCTCCTGTCCCAGAGACCTGGAGCTAATGTGGTTATTTGATCAATATAGATCTACTGCAGTATTTTTAAGGGGAAGCTGCCTTACAGAAAAACGTAGCCTCTGCTAAGCTCTATCCTATCTGCAACAGATTTTGATGAAATTATTAATATAACCTATAGATTCATATTTTAATTTACCAATAATAAATATCACGTTAAAACTGGGATTTGATATTCACAAATTCACTAAAGGTGAAAAAGTTTTCTGAACTACTCCTGACACTTAGATATAATTCTGTGTGTAAATTGTAACCTGATTTCTAAAACATGATAACAAAATCCTTTCAATTTTCTCTTTGCCTTGAGGATCAATATAGATCTAATCATAGAACAAAATGTAACTATATCTCACAGATGCTGCCTTTATTTCCTGAAGTATGAGTGACTTTTCTACAAGCTATCTTTAGCATGAAGCCATGCAGTAACTCAGAGATTAATACATACATTGAGATGCATTTCACACAGATATCTAGTTTTTAAAGCAGGATCCCAACACTTTTCTACAACAGCTGTGTGTCTCTGGCGGTAAGCACTGGGGCCAGAGTTCACTTGGACATAACTTGCTTTTGCAGCCATTCAACTTAAAGATACTTCCTTCAGACAAACCCTTGCATCAAACTTCCTCTCCTCCTGCACTAATACCTGTTATACCAGGTTCCAAAAACTTACATATTCAACAAGCTCCACAATTGTCTGGTGAGTTAAATACCAATTTATTATCTCCCTGTGAAGAGGAAGAAAATGCTTATATTGTAAAAAAGTTAGATGCAAGGTTTTCCTTTGAAATCTGTAGCACAATCCTGTGACTTAGGTATTTTTGGTTTGAAAAATTTGTAACTTAAGTATTTTTACTATCTCTTTATTTACACTGAAAGCTTTTTAATACTCATTAAGAGCCTATCACTCATCATCTGTTCTCATTTGCTCTGAAGATTAGGTGCTTTTTATTTATTCATAAAAGCTTTATTGCTGATCTACTTCTAATATCTTTTCCTACTCTGTACAAGAAGAATCACAAGGTTGAAATGTTTCATTTTAAGTGATCTGTAGAGCACACAAATATTGCACCCATTCAAGTGAATGATCAAGTTTTTCATTTCAATGAACTAATATCACTTGGATGTATTTTGAGCAATAATGTTCTCATAACTTGGTTTCAGCACTAAACATTATAAATGGTTTTGTCTATCAATACACTCTCCAATTTTACTTTTCAGAAGAAATATCACAATTTTTGTGCTAGCTGAAGTATGGGAAATATAAAATTATTGGATAATTGGTTTAGTTGAAGTAAGTATTTTTTTACTATCCTTAGTGAATCTAGGATTTGTACTGAAAGCTGATTCCTCTTCAGAATTTGACCCTAATGATGGGAACAGAGTAACTGCTGCAGTCAAATTTCCACAGTGAAATCCCATTTTCCACTAGCCCTTAAGGGTGGGTATAGTAGAAGTTTAATTCTTTACAAATACTTTTATTAGCAACAAGACAAACATTAAGAAATACTCAGAATAAGACAGATACAGACACCAGAAAATTACAACTACAGATGTTGATGTCAGCTTTGACAGTTACACTGCTGACTGGCATGTGCATGTTGACAGCTGAAGACGAAGGACTAAAGTAGGAGGAGAAAAATATTCCAATTGAGTTGATGCAAATGACTAAGACATAAGTAAACTATAACACAAGCTATGAAACAGGAACAATGGATGCATGCAAATTTATAGTACTTTGTGAATTTTTATACTAAATATATACGAGTAAGTTATCAAAGTTATCCTACCTGTAAGTGTATTTTTAATATCATTCTAATGAAAGTATTGCCTTTACTGTGATGAAAATGAAAGACCTATTTCTGGTTCATTCACTGAACCAGAAATAGCTGATGACATACTGGAGCATTTCAGTACATGCAGATAGCCAAGAAATCTGTAGCCTACAAATTAGAAATATACACTAGAATAGCTATTTTGCTATACACTTCAGGGAGCAACACACATTTCTTAGATTAATCCCTCTGCTCCTCATAATCACTTTTTTATAAACAAATTTTCCAATTCAATATTTTGGAAACGGGAAAGCAAAGGGGAGATTCCTTTCTCCCCATCCACATTAGTTTATATTATTTTGTTTTGCCCTCTGCTGCTTGATATGCTCTTGTGGCTAAGGAAGTTGCTGGGAGATTTTTCACAGTTTTAGCAGAACCATGAATGTTTCTGGAAGATTTTTTTGAAAGCATTGTCAAACGTCTTCAGCAATTATTATATTTGTGATGATAAATGTGTATATAATTTCAGAATGCACTTACATTGAAGTCTATTAAAAATAACTTATTAATACAGTATGATCACCAAAGTCAATAAAGATCAAGCTTTCCAAAAGATCAGCTTTGTTACACCTACAATTCAAACTGTAATTTCAAACAAATCTTGAATTATTTCAGCTGAAGTTGTCCCACTTGACAGTTTTTTTAAAAAAACCCCAAAATTCCAGAAACAAAGTTCAGGAATTGTGTAAATTTTTCACTAGCCAGGTTAAAACCCAAAAATTTATTCATCATCAAACTATAAAAAACCAAAATGTCTCTTTGTCACAAAATTAAATGTTTTCTTTAGGGCATTTGAATTACTTGTCAAAATTTAAAGGCTTCTGCAGGTTGGGAATAAGGGGTGAGAGAAAGAGGCAGGCAGTCTCCTGAAGTCCAAGAACCCTAGACAAACTGGAAAGGTGGGAGATGAAAGTTTAACACATGTATTCTAGATGAGGCCAACAGAATGCCTAAAGCTGCAAAACCTCCTTGCCATTTACTTCAGTTCCTCACAGATGTTGCTCTTATACGTACCGCAACATGGAGAATATTAGCAATGCTACCACCCATTCTCATATATTTTGCCACACCCAGGCAAATCTCATTTGAATTTTTTAATATACCAGAGAATTTACTCAACATTTTGATATTTAAACTAACTTTTTCCTTCCTTTTTTTTTTCCACTTCAATGTGTTCACTGAATTCAACTGGGATTCACCACTACTTTAAGGTGCCAAGAATCACAGTGCTCAGTGACTTGGTATTTGCCAGAAAAAACCTCAAACAAAAACCAAAGAAAAGTCACCCAGATATACTGTTACTGAAAGGATCACAAGTAAAGCCCCTTGGACTGTGTATTTTAAAGATTAGTCACATCAGAACAAAAATAATATCTGAAATAAAGTACAGAATTTTTCTGTCATCCATAGAGTCATCTTCACACCTACTATGTCTCCAAAGTAGCTGACCCGTTATATACATACAGGCAAACCATCTATTTGAGGACAGAAAGCACCTGACAACATGTGCTTCACTTGCCAGGACAGATTTTAGCTCTAGTCTCTCTTCCTGATCCTGAGCTGCTCCAACACAGAGAGTGCCAAGAAACATGTGGATATAGAAAGGGCTACTGATGCCGACTACTCCTAGTTCCCTCTCCTTGGGAGCCTGCAGCTGGAGGTGTGATTAGGCTGGACAGGTGCTCCCTGATGGTCTCTTTCCAAAGTGCTCTCCCATGACATACTCGGACCATGTACATTGTCCATACATGTAATGAGGGATGGAGGGACTCTTGAACTTGCCCAGGAGTTTATTCCAACCACTGAGACAATGTGCCTAAACCATAGTCTATCCTGAGAACTTCATGATAAACTAAACTGTCAGCCAGATTGAATAGTCCCAACTGAACAAGAGCTCTCTTACTTCTAGGTGGTCTAAATGATCCCCAAGCCTTGCAATATGCTGCTGGAATAACAGTCCCACAGTCTGTTCTGTATTTCTAAAAGTCAGAGGACTTCGAGCTGAAATCTGTTTATGTAAAGAGCTGAACCCCATTTAAATTTGGATCCAATATCCCAAAGTCTGTGAACAGGAAAACTAAAGGTAATTATTATTTAAAATTTAAAATACTGGACACACACACAAATTATTCAGGTAAGTAAATAGTCAGAAAGTAGCCCGTTTCATGCATGCTCCTATTTTGAAGGTCCAGTATTCATGAATGAAACATACTACTTCAGGTCTCAAATCTGTGTACAATTTACTATGAAATGTTGATTCATAATTCTTCTCAAGCTTTTAATGCAGGAATTATAAGTATATTTCAAGATAACGATACAGGCCACTTCATAAACGCTGTCTTTGATGCAAAAGATCAGACAACTGTTACTGGCTTTTATTAGTTGAGGAGGAAAGTGAGGCTTGGCGTCAGCAGACAGACTATTGTATGTATAATATCTGTGACTTAAGTTTACTCTGAGTTGGCTCCTTTGTAAATTCCCCAGGCTCTATGAAATCTAGAGTTGGGGCTGATAAAAACACTGAAAAATAAAAAGGCATCCAAAAAAGCATTATATAAATGCAACATATTTTATAAAAAGCAATTTCAAATCTGCTCCAGGTAGACACATAAAATCTTATGAATAAGTTCAAAGCATGGTTAGAAAACTTTTATGCACACCCTTAAAATAAAAAAGAATGCATATGCATGTTTTGGAGAATCTTTGATATAGGTATGTGTGTGCATATAACAGAGTCTGAATTAAATAGCTTCTTCTGTATGAATATGTAAAAGTCAGTTTTTGCTAATAAATAACTTATTTTTGCTCTGACAAACAGATGCTCCGGCAGCAGAATAGATACTCTTATTAATCACTCTCTACTTGATTCCTAGTGCAGTTCATTTTCTGGGAAGTCCCGTATATAACAAGCCAATGTAGGGCACTGTCCTAGTAGCAAACTTGATAGAACCACCTCTTTTTATCAAGAGACCAAACTGCCTGGGGCAAGGCTGTGGTGGGGTGGTAGCCAAAGAAAAGGCCTTGCTTGTGTGAGTTCTGGTTCATTAGACCTCCCAGAAAATAACTCTTCAGGAGACCTTTATGTATTAAATGCACTACAAATTTACAAACTTTTACATTTTATTTTGCTGACTCTAGTTATTAATATGTGAAACTAACACCAGAGTACCATGATTCAGCCACTGGGCAGTGAACGTGCTATTTGAGGCCAGGACTCCACTCCTAACTAGACTACTAACAATGAAGTCCAAAAATTAGAGCCATGCAGTGGTGTACCTGCTATGCAATTCAATTACCATGAGTTCATCTAAACAAATCTAATACCCAACCCCTCCTTAACAGGTTTAACTGCAGTACCTGGAATTTACTGGTAAAACCTGTGGATATAGAATTGAACTGCACATGGAAAATAGGCAAAACTTAAAAGTAAACACTTTTGGAATTGATTACCATGACTCATCATAAGGTATAACAGAATGAGCCCAGCCACAGATAAATGGACATTTTAACTCTTCCATGAAAAATACCTGAACACTTGATAATAGAAATGGACTTCTTATTGGAAAGGAGGAAAACTGCATGTTCTGCTGAAGAGCTCATGTATAATGCTTTATAAATCTATGATTCAAGCCATATATTCATGAGACTACTTCTGGCAAGAAGCAGTAACTTTAAGAATTTCTTACTACTGAGTTTACCGCCTCCATTACAGTTACAGCTTTTTCTGAGATTCACCTGGCAAACTGGATTTGGGTTGAATATTGTGAGACAAAGATGAGCATTTTCAAGTTACCTTTGGGTAAAGGACCATATTCGGTAAAATATCCACCCTTGGGTATGTTATTAAGCCAAACCTGATTCTTTCTCTGGGTTTTTCATCAGCCTACATAAAGCCTGGAACAGGATAAGGAACCAAGAGTGAACCAAGCTAGAAAAAGCGCCTCAAAATAGCATCAAATTATCCCTAAATGCACATTATTAGAAAATGAAAATACTTTCCTAACAAAAAAAGCATGATGTGATCCTGACCTTACACATGATAATTTCTAAGAGGAAAGAAAAATCATTAAGATATCTTACGAAATATAAACATATTTTTGGCTGGGACTTCTTGATCTACTGAAATCAGATTTCACTAGTCCAGAAACTGAGCAAGACACACACATCATCCTCATTCTTCAGTTATTCCATTTTCTGTGACTGGTGACCAAATACCACTCAAAAAAAGGCATTTGGAAAGGCATAAAGTAATACTCTGAGTAAAATAATCCCTGACAGTAACATACAGAGCATTTAAAGAGATAGATGAGCAGATAAAGTGAGGTATGACGGGCCAATGTAATTTCATCAATCACAATTGCAACCTGGCACCCTTTGAAACAATGTTGATAGGTGGGAGCCTCCTGTAAACAAGGCAAAAGGAAATAAGTGGAATCATTCATCAGCACTCCTGACCTCCAGAGAAAAGTAAAAATATCAGAGGCTGGGAAGTAGCTGTTTAACATCCTTTTATTTACCCACTTCATTTAGTAAATGTATTAAATTAAACTGCAGATGTTCTGCTGTCAACACAGCAAGCTAGCTGCAGAGTCTTAGTAGGCTGCTTCCTGATAGAACATTTTATGTACTGTAAATAAACAAACACCATTTTGTTAATTAGTAAAGGAATTATTTTTCAAAAATGCTCCACTGGGCTTTTTATAGCCTACACTACTATAGTTCCTATTTTTAATAGAGCCTTACAAGCAAAGAGGGAAAATGTTCAAGTTCTTTGAAATTGCAGTTCTTAAAAAATTAATCACTATTGCAATCATGTTTTAAGTTATTAATTTCCACAGTACTAGAATCAAAATCACAGAAACTAGACTCAAAACCAGACTAAAAGAAAAAAACTAACTCATCCTTAAGAGAGATTTCAGGAATATATAGTTAATATAATTAATTTAATTTAAAAATACTTTTATTATGAATTATCAGAGGGAGTTTTTCAGAATATCAAATAGGAATGACATACAGGAAGAAAAATTGATAACTAATAAAAGACAAGCTCTCATCAGTTATGCATGTATTCTCATAAGAAATATAATGGAAGACTTATGGAAAAAAGTCTATTCATAGTAGTTCAAAGAAAAGAAAACATACAGAAAATCAAACCCAAAGTCCACCTAACATCAGATAGTTACATTTCATTGCATCATTGTGCTCATTTGTTCTAACTTGCTGTCTCAGTAAAAATTTTTAATAGACAGATGGCTAACTTGATAATTTCAACCCAATTTCTTACTGGACCAGCTCCAAAGACCCAGTGTTAGTATAATACCATGGATAAAGGTCAATGGAATAAAAGGAGAACATATGCTAATGTCAGCATTTCACGTAGTCTTCTTTAACAGAATATACAGTGCTAAGCTGAGGGATTTGCACTGGCTCAACACTAACACCATATGGGTGGCCTGTTGAAAAATAATGATGGCCTAAGCATAGAATCTTAATCAGGTACTGATGGCCAATGAGTCAAATAGCACCACACAAGTAATCACTAAGTGATTAAAAAAAATTACAGAAGATGTATTGCTGAAATTACTCTGCTAACTAGAGAAGTGATTTTGTCTTAGCTAAAGCTTGTGACATCATTACCTCTTAATCTTAACCCCAATCTTTTTTATCCTCATACAAATCTCTTTCTCAAATAGAAGGAACTCAAATTTTGGCTGTTATGAACATTCATGTGCATAACAAAAATGGACTTGCACTTTGATAACTCCATTTATTGCTAAGAATCTATGGAAGGTGCACATGAAGGGTTTAATCCTTTCAGTTAACAATAGTATCCAATACAAAAGCTTCTTGCAAATTTCATAGACAAGTATTGCTTTACTTCTTTTCAATAATTTAATTTAAATTGAAGGAATTACTTGGTTTTATTAGGTGAGCAAGGATTGACCCTGTAGTGTATGAACTGTAATTGTATCACACGTTACTGCTGTGTGTGTTAAAATGATCCTGTGTACACATGGCAGCCTGCACCACTTCACAGAGATCTGCACTATGGGGATGGAAGAGGATACCCATATGCCCTTTGTTTTCTTTAGTAAGAAAATGCTGCCTACTTAAGATAGCCTTCAATATAATTGGAACTTATCAGAGGCAAGGGCATAGGACGGATGGTTGGACAGAATATATCTCCCTAAAAAACACACATATAAATAAGTTATCCATTAGCTGAAGAGCTGCAGCCAGTTTCTTCAATAGAGGGACTACAGAAATGCCTGAAAATTTACAATATCATACCTAAAACCTCAGTTTTGAATATGAACTTTAATCAATACATCTTCATTTCCTCAGTGTGGATGACCAGGAGCAGTTTCACATCACAGCTACAGCAATCCAAGCAATCTAATCTCAAATGCATCAGCCTCTTCCCTGCCCATTTTGTCAACTAAGTATTTTCATTTTTTCCTTCTCCATTTGCTTCAACAGGAGACATCTAATAGAATACAGGTAATTTTCTGTGGCAGATGGGGAAAAGTAGAATACCTTTAAATTGGATCAGCAAGAAGACACATTTATCTCTAAATTAAATGGAGAGCAGAAGAGAAGAGGTATGTAGAACTGCCTCCTTCACTCAGATTAGCATAGATGTCCTGTGAAATAAGATGCTGCAGCCTATCTGCTTAAATCTGCAGACATATGAGATTATTTCAAAGTTTTAAGCAGACAGGTGTTTGGTGTGTATACAGATGACTTACATGCATTTAATGAGGCATGGCGGGGGTGTCTGTGTGGGGGGGGGATGTGCAGAAAAGAACTGGGACCAGAATGCTTTTTCTTCAAAAACTGCTGTAATATTTTATAAAGAAGCAGTTATCATTAAAAAATAGTTTCCAATAATTGGTACTTGATACTTTTAGTTCTAAAGTAGTGAATATGGTGCTGAATAATAAGAATTCAATATATTATTGTACATTAAGGTTTTGCATTAAAGTGGTATACCTCCATTCATGGGACACTGTTTACACTACGAAACACTTCACCATGCAGATGCACTACCCTCACAAAAAGAGAGAAGAGTTTAGAAGTGTTTCAAATCCTCTTTTATGAAAACTTGATCAATTCTAAACCAAAGCACTCTCTGTAAGAACTTTGTTCCCTAAATTTCACTTCCTGAAAATGACTACCAACCCTTTCACACATGCCCACAGGAATTTATTCAAAACAAAATGAGTAAGTGGAACAAAGCCTAAGACTCTATCTATAGAAACCAGCCCTCAACCATGCCAGGAAAATAACTTCAAAAATCAACTATGGTAAATCAGTGTTTCTATTATACCACTTTGAAGAGTTTACTTAAATATCCAGAAAGTATTGCAGTTCATTTTTACCAAATAGGTAATGAAAGAAGATTACTTTATAGAGAATAGTTATCTGATTTATATTTAAAATCAGTTTAGGAAAATGAGACTCATTCTGAAAAGAAAAACGTCTGCAGAAAGCCCAGGTTTGATTAAAAAAACCCAGCAACCTGTTTGCAAGAGATAAAAGTGATGTACAACAGAAAAATCTCAAGGTAACTCTAAGATCATTCTAAACTAGTGAAAAAATTAAAACCTTGCAAGCATTTTAATATCCAAGTTGAATCACTATAGTCTTTTTTTGCTGCTAATATGAAATGCTCTCACTAAATTTAAATATTGTGAAAAAAAACATTGAGACTAAAACCAAAATGCAGCTTAAAGAAATGTCAGACGTGTACAAAATTACTGTGAAAGAGGAAAAAGAAGAAAGAAAACCCCCCAGAAATTAGGCCAGTTTTTAGGCTACAAGCCAACTGTTTGCTCTACTTTGCTTTATTTATTAGTTCTTAAGGTATTTAAAACTTGAGCATTAAAACTGGAGAATGATTTGCAAATGAATGCAGTTGCAGTTGTGAAAATATAACTCACAGCTGAATGTGGGTTATTCAGACAAATGGCTGCTTTGTTAGAGGAGGGGAAGTGAAGTTCTGTGTTAATTTATTACAAACTGCAGCATTTCAACCCTGATGTCCAGGCAACAATGTTTTTTATTTCAAGTAATTTATAAGTACTTCCCATAGCACTTAACAGTGATGTCTTTGGCTGTTTCACCATGGTACCAGAGTGTATATGTATTTACTGTGGGAATTTGTTTTTAATAAAACTGTTGTAAGACATTTTTATTCCTTCTCTTTGTTACATTAGAAACATTCACTGCATAAGTAATGTATTTTTTCCTTCTTGAAAGGCAGCAGATTATGGCCAGTGCACTATGTGGTTCTGTGAAATAATGACAGGCTAAGTGACTTCTCAACCAAAGCAAGTTTTTTCACTTGCCATGATTTTTTAAATTATTTTTTTTCCTCTTTAATCGTGGTGACAGAGCATGACTTCCTTAAGATCCTGTGCTGGTATAATCATGGCAGTCCTCAGATTAGATCTGGTCAACATGAAAATCAAAAACATCAGGGGAAAAAGAAGTGCAGTGTCTGACTTCTCAAAAATAATTGTGACATCACATTGTACATGTTCTAATACTAGAGATTCTTGGAGGACTGTGTGGGGGGTTGAGGGTTTTTTATTATTAAATTAGGATTTAACATAGGGTCATACAAATTCACTTGTGGTTGATTTGGTTTACGGACTGCCAGTTTAACAACTAGAACTCAAGAGTAGAGGTACAGGCTGAGTACAAGGAGTATTGTATAGATTGTTGTGCATATCCATGTGAATGCATACACAGACTCCATGTATACATACACACACTTATAATTCATCCCCCTCCCCTCTTACTATTTCATTTTGTCATTCTGCTAGTTTTGGAGATCTTTCCTACAAAAGGTGCATTAATACATTTATGAGACAGGAATGAACTATCACAACCACCAACTTTGAAGATGTGATGACAAACCTGTCATGTCATCAGATAAATTTGCTCCAGCAGTTAATCTTGCTGATACAAAGATATTTTACAGCTAATCTTCATTTAACTTCAGTTTAGATGAATATCCAACCAGTGGATCCTGCTACACTTTTTTAAGGTCTTAAAAAACTAAACATCAGAAACGTCTTCTTTCACAACAACCTTACAATGCCTTACAACAGTTTTATTAAAAACAAATTCCCACAGTAAATACATATACACTTTTCTATCACTCAAAATAGTCTGTGAATATGTTTATTCTCATTTTATTTATATCATTTGTTTCAAAGGCTAGGTAAATCGTTACAACTTTTATGGCAAAACTCCAGCCCCTTTGTGGAACCATTTTCCACTGAGTCTTCACAAAGTACAAGGAAATGCTGCAGTAGTACTTTTTAGCATTTGTCCATAGTTGGCACCTATTAAGCCTGTGCATGCTGAGTATGTTTTTTAGAAGTTGGTAAAGAAGAGAGATAAAACAAGTAAAGAGAAAATAAGCTACTTGCAGACTATGCTTTTGACACATAAACAAGCTTATGTGAAGTTACATGGTACACTATGCTAAGATTGCTTTAAGACAGTCTACATGTACAGACAAGAAATTAACAAAAAAAATTCTGAAGGATGCTAAGGAAGGCAACACAAAGTGTGGGATATGACAGCAATTAAAGCCGTCTCTGCATACCTAAGCTGCTTTGCATGAAAATACATATTTTAAATGCTATCAACATTTTTGTCCTTGTTGTTCAATGCAGTTTTTATTGCCACAACCACTAGAATATCATGGGGAAGGTTCCAGAACTATGAAGTAGGCTATAACATCAGTAACTCTTAATTTGCCTTTTGGGATCTCCAGTGTTCAGGTATGCGATGTCCAGATGATTTCCAGACATTTCATCATACCATGTTGATTGGAAGCCCCCTTTTTTTTTTTTCTTTTAATCTGCACAATTAGATTGTCAGATTTTCTCCCTACAGAGCACAAAAAAAATGCATGCTTTGATAGGAACATACAGCATTACAACTCTGAACTGCTGGTAGCAGTGTACCCGTTATTATAGAGCTGAGACAGCTCAAAGATGTTGTCATTCATACTTAAGGGAAGAAGCAAATCTGTAAAGCTTCTTAGAAGGTCAGGTTGCCTGAAGTATTAATAGTACATTTTACAGTCAGAAACAAAAGGTGTTTTGGTAGGAAAGTTTCTATGAGATACCGAACAATTAATTAACCATGCCTACTATTATTCCTCTGATTTAGACTGTATTTAAACTGCAATTTCAGAATGCAGAAAAAGAGGGTTTATTTTATGGACCAGAAAGGAAAGATCAGATTGGAGTTACTCAGCTCTTGTATCATAGATAGTAGTGGTGAGGTAAACTAGAACCTGAAGAACACGTGAACTTCCAGCCTGTAAGATTTTCCAGCACAAGGTTCTTACTGGCATTATTAGGAACTCCTGTACTGATATACTGAAGATAAAAGAAATCACACAGCAGACAACACCACCACCAGACAAACTGCAGAAGCACAGGCATTCATTGTGCTATGCAGATGCACACCCTGAAAAACCAAAAAAAATGTTTTAAAAGTGGAAATAGTCCATTGAATGCAACTGAGGCCTAAGCATAATACCAATTTGCAAGAGACTGCTAACTTACTTACAGAAGTAAAGGTTAAGTACCTCAGAATCATTAGAAGCTGGACAGTAACTCCTCTCTCACATAAACTGAACATTAGGAGTATTCTATTTTTAAGAAATTTGGAGTTCTCAGTTTCGAATGTGCATTTAAACCACTGAGATTAAAGAAGCCCTTTCAGAAACTCAAAATCACAGGGCACAATGTAAAAATTCTCCCAGATAAATGACACTACACCTACTCTAAATGAATCACTATGAAGAACTAAATTCCCAAACCCTAAATCTCCAGGATCCAGAGGTCCAAATCCAGGATGAAGCTTGTAACAGGACCCCCTCTTACAGACCCAAAAAGCTCTACAAGTACAAGCATAAAGCATAAACATGTATACTTCAGCCTATATTTGCTGTAAGGATGATAATCAAACTGCATCACAAAGCATGGGAAAAACGATGAGGGAATGGAAAGTTTCCTCTTTCAAGCTATCTAATGGTTTCTCCTTGACACAGACAGATATTTTTAAAGCCTGGAAATATAAGAACTGTGCATTTTTAACTGTATTTCCAAGACAATTGTAACTGTACCTCCAAGACTGATTGTAAATGTCTTCACTCATTATTTTACAGTCAGACTACAATCTAGAAAGCCAAAATAATTATGAGCCTTCTTGCAACACATGTTGAAAGGCACCAACACCAAAGTTTTGCTCTTTCTTCCTAAATTTGTTTCTATATTCTCAATCTGACCAAAAAAAAAAAAAAAAGAAAGAAATAAAAGAAGAAAAAAAAAAAGTGGTAAAGAAATTCTAGTTTCCACAACAACTTACTTTTTTCCTACTTATTCTTAAAATACAGTAATGGTAGACTGACATTTCAGAGACTTAACAAATACAGCTGTAGAAAGAAATTAAGGTAAATGACAAAAAATAAACCTATTCTCCACCCCCATTCCCAAGAAGCCATTTTGACACTATCTGTAAGCCACTACTTAAAAGTAGTATCTTTTATACATTTAAATATCCCACATTAGCTTAATCAGCAACACACAAATCTTTGTTTTGACTCTTGCATTTTCACCTGTTTGGTTTTGAACACCTACCACTCTGGAAGCTGTGATATAAAGACATTAATTTCACATTCTCCTAAGAACCAATTACATGCACTGCAAACTTCCTACTCTGTTCTGTGTTGTACACCAGTTGCTAAAACCATTTAAAAGCCAACAAATGTACATACACAGATTTCTGTGGTCAGGACATCTGCACTTTCTCAACTGTTTCAAAAGCAGAAAAAAATGCCTATTAGTATAAAATTTGAAGAAAAATTGCCCACAGGAGGAATGGGCATTAGCCATGCTTCGCTTCCCTCCTTTTTGTTGACATATGAAGCACTTTTTTCTTTTCCTTTCTTTCCAATTCAAAGTGGGTCTAAAGAGGTGAATCAGTGCACAGAGAAAAAGAGAGAAAGCGAGGGGAAAAAAGAAAAAAACCCACAACTCTCTTTTTCCAGGGTGGGTATGAAATATGAAGGCCCAACAATTGTCTGAGCTCAGTGCATTGGAATAACATTGGTTAAATTATGGATAGTTTTGAATAGTGTCACTTTTTTTTTTTCTCTGCAGATGGTTGTTCACACAAGGAGTCTGGCCTGCATAATTGTATCACTAATAAGCAGTAAGGCAATTAGTTGTGTAAGTGTGCTATAATCATTCTAACAGAAGAGATGACGAAGAGACAAAAAAAAGGAGGGGGGACAAAAAATGTCTTTTTTCAATTCATCAACTGACAGCCATAATTAGATATATATAATTGAAAATTCCACAGTAGGGGGGCCAGCTTATACAAATGAATTTTCTTTGCTTCTCTTACGCATTTTTTCCTTTTGCCTGAACATTCCCCCCAAGAAAAAGGCAGAAAATTTGTCATTCCAGGGGAGTGTATACTGTATGAACCACAGGCTGCTCATTCAGAGCAATGATGTCAGAATAACATCTTTTCCCCCCACTAAGAAATAGACTGCTTTGAACTGAGCCTTTATTAGCTGTCTTCAGCCAGTAGCAAATAAATAAAAAATAAAAAAAAACAAAACCAAAAAACCACCACCAACAAAAAAACCCCAACACCCCAAAACCAACCCAGCCTTGCATGATCTGTATCAGTTTGCAGAACATGAAATGTAAAACTCTGAGAGCAGAGGTCACCTTTTTTTTCCATTGACATGAAGACGGCTTGTTTTTGGTGCTGGGGGAAGAGTTCTGAGTTATAATAGAGCATTACATCATCAAGCATTATGGGAAGAAGGGGATTTCTTTTGAGCGAAGCCTGATTATCAAAGGCTATAATTAAATTTGGGCTAAAAAATGCCCAAGTGCTTATGAGTTTGTGGAAACTATGCACAGAACAGCTTTCCACTGAATTAATCAGCTTGCAAGTTTTCATTATTCTAGGGCTTCTCTTTTTAAACTGTAAGCTCACAATCACAGCTTATTTTTTTTTTTTATCAACAAACACTCCTAAAATTTAATTGGACAAACCTTAACTGATTTTTTTTTCTTCCCCTTAAAGAGAGAGAATGCTAAGGCTGAAGCTTGTTAATTAAGTTCTTTAAATGCCCCCAGCTGTGCAATAAATTTTCAAAGCTACAAAACTCCATTTTTTTAAAAAAAACATTTGTTCCTTGTTTTTTAGTTAAAATAATTTTGAAAAAAGAACAAACAACAATAACAGAAGACTTAAGAAAATTCCTATACATATGGATGATCCTGGCTGATGAAAATTGAAAGATTAGATAATTGCAGCTGATTAGAATGTAACTGCACATTACAGGACTGTTTTCAAGGACTACAATTAATTTCTTCTAAAAAATATATTAAGGCACTGTGTTAGATATGAATAAGATAAAGTATGCTATGTAGTTGTTCCAATATAAAATCCTTCTACTTAAAACCAGTGAAAATTTACCAAAACATTACCCAGAAACTTCCACAAATTCAAGGACCATATGCTTATCAGGATAAGTCAACACAACATAATTCTATTATCTCAAAAAATATCAGTGGCCAGGGTTCAAATCTGAAGGTCTCAAAATAAGAGTATGAATATGACATTAAAATATGTATCTTAACATCAGGTCATCTAAATGTGTATTTTCATACTTAACTAGCTAGCTATAAATGCCTCACTTCTTAATGTTAGATACACCAAAATATTAACCACAAAATATTCCTCTATTAAATAAAAAAGTGATTAAAAATGTACCTGGCAGGTACATACTGACCATTATAGCTTAACAGTTATCAGTAACAAACTTTTGACACTTTTGGACAGCTAGAAGAGTTTGTTATTGAAGAACAGAAATAGTATCATATTATCCAAGACATTAAAAATTAGTATCTTCTTACCTATTGCTTAACAAATCACTGATATTCTGATGGGAGATCGTCATGTTCTCCCTGATGAAAAGAGCAGACTCTGGAAAACCTGAGTACTGACTTTTACTCACATTGGTAATTAAAGTCACTCTCTGTTGTACAAATGTTCATTGTTCTAGAAGTCCAATACATCCCAACTTTGGCCTTTAAAAGGCTGAAGTATGCATATGAAGACAGAAAACCTAAATACCAGTGGCAAAATATGAGAAAATAAAAACTATATATCACCAATAATACTTCTGTAACTGTACATCACAGGTTAGGTTTCTGACTGCTGATTTTAACAGAATCTGACATTTCCAGACTATCTAGGTAAAGTTTGAGACCTAGTGAGGCCAGTCTACCCCACTGAAAGGAGGGTGTTCCTTGTCTTGTGTGGGGTGAGTTTTTGCCCTCCTCTCTCAGGTTTGCATTGTCAGGCCCAATCCAGACCTAATAAATAGTCTAGTTAACAGCTTATGTTCTGGTATGCTTCTACCCAAAATTTCACACTACCACTATAGACCCATGGATTGCACCAAAAACTTGGAATCAAACCACTGTAATTGATTTTAAAAAAATTTAAAAATCAATATTATGTAGCTCTGCTGAGGATTACTATCATAAGCATCTTTGAACGCTATAAACTATTAGGAATTTTATGGCTGATCCCAACACACTCTCACAGATCCTACTGACTGTGTGAATAGACTTTCTGTTGTTAGACTACATTTCTCAACTGACAGTATCTGTCACATTCCAGAAGGGCAAATGAATCCTTCATTACAATCTTTAATTGTTTGTTAATTTTTTCAAACTGCTCCTTCAGCCCTCATACAGCTTATAAAAAGATAACATTTGCCATTAGCAAAAATACAATCAGATATGCACAAAAGAACGAGACTTATTCTGGAGATGCCTTTTTGAAAACAAAAAATTACTGCATTTTTCCTTTTGTTACAGCAGCTGTCTCAGGTGTTCCCTCTCGCACATAATCTAGCTGATCAGATATTCTGAAAATATATACTTAAGAAGTTAAATGAATGTGCATTCTACTGTATTCTTTTTCTTAAAGAATTAAAGGTTTTATTTTATCTTAAAAGATTCTTGGCTGCATTTCCATGGCACACAATGACACATTTGGCTCTTTGTGTTTCTAACTAAGTAATGACATAGCTCCTCTAAACCATGAAAAGTGTTGCGTTTGACCAAGCAAGAAAGGATTAACTTCTGGGAAATTCTATTCACTGGATCTTGAATTAGACCCAGAACACTGGGACGAATCCTTTCTCTCCCTCAGCCCCATGCCAAACCTGGCTATAGCTGCAGTGGCACTACATTGTTTCCTCCTTATTCATTGGGTACAGTAGTATCAACACAAACTGTACTCAACTGCTGAAAGCATGATTCTCAAACATATGGATATGTTGAAAATTAAATTGCAGGGTTTATTTGAATTTATAGACAGCTCGGTGAATGTATTTTTGAGATACAGTCTCCGTCAAGGAGATAGATGTCACCTGCCACAAGGAACATGATTGTATAATGTTAAAATGCCACATTTTCTTTGTAGGTAATTCTATTCAATTGCTTCCTGCAAAGATTGGGGTAATGAACACTTGAGCATCTGTGGTGTGGGCTTTTTTTTTTTTTTCCTCCTCCTTTTCCTACTCGCCTCTTCTCTCTCTCCTCTCAGAATCTTGCTTTGGATTTGTATGTCCTTATTGAATATAAAACTGCCCAGATTCTTTTCCCAAGCCCCCTTTTACACATTATTTTATAATGTGTAAAATCAAATTTATCAAATTTATATATTTACACATTATTACTGTGGTGCTTCTACATTTTTATTAAGTTTCCTGTACTTCTAAATGAAGAAAATGTTGCAGGACAGAGTAAAGAAGATCTACGTGAAACTACTGAACCTGTGAGGCAAATTATTCTCTAGTCAGTCGACACAGGGAACAGCCCAACACCCTTTCAGTTCAGAGAGTTGCATTATCTTGTTTGCTTAGTTTCAAGGATTTCTTTTTTTCTTTTTAATCATCTAGTCAATTGTAATTGCCATCCCATTGTACAACTTAAATCCAAATAGTCTTTCTCATATCTAACCTATTTTCTGAAGAATGGCATCTGGTCTGAAACACTAGATTATATCATGAACAAACCTTAGTAGACAGCTTGCAGGAAATAATTTAGTACATGCAACCCATAAATTTTTTTGTTGCTTTTACAAATTGTCTGATTATTTAAATTTTTTTAACACTTTGACAAATTTCTTCTATTTGCACAGTCTGTAATGGTCAACTGTTATTTACTATTTGGAATTTTATTTACTCGGGTTAGCAACTCACAAACAGAAGTCTAAACTAAATTCTACTTGCCTTTGCCATAAATTTAAAATGTATCAACTTGAAAATACAACCAATTCTTACTTATATCACAATCCAACTAAATAATATATCAAATATTTAAGTTCAACTAAAACAAATACCAAATAAAAAACAAAACAAAACAAGAGGTCTGATGTTCCCCTCTTCTCCAAAAGGCTTTCAGGTTAGATAAGAAAATGTTGGTAAGAATAATTTAAAAGTACAGACAAATGGGAGCCTTAGATTACTCTACTTGATGTAGATCTCAAAATAGAAAGAAGAAACTATTTGCAATGCTTTCACAGGAGACCATTTTCTTTTCAGAATTCTTTTGCTTGCAGCAAGATCTATGAAAAGAAACCAAAGTCTTTTGAGAAGATCAAATAGCCCAAATATTTGCTAAAATCTTGAAATAAAGAAAGACATCTTTATAGGCATCAAGAAATTTGACTTTGTATCTCTGATGGCAAAAGCATGTGTATAGGATGCCTGGAAATGGAATTATTTGTTGTTAAAAAGAGGGTCTTCTACTTTCTTGTGGTAATCCCTGTCCTGGTTTGAGCCAGGATGAAGCCAATTTTTCTTTTTACTGATTTTTTTTTTCCTTCAGTAAGCTCTCTTGTAACTAGCAACAGTGTGTTCTGCTAGGCTGATAAGACAGTGGAATGTTTTTCTAACTACTGTGGCTTCAAGGCCGCACCTGCACTCTGCCGGCTCAGACACTACGGGGAGATCTGTGACCCCCCCGTAGGAGGCTGAGTTAGACGGACAGCAAAATTGGCCAAAGATATTCCATTCCATATATCTACGTAAGCTCAAAGGAAGGTCAGAGATCACAGAAGACAACTTCCTTCCTTCTTCTTCTCCCCTTCTCGTCCGTCCATGGCCGGTGTCCAGGGAGGACTCTGTTCATCCATCACCGTCGATCCTCAGGCTTGATCTCTCGTGACCCCCATAACTCTCTGCTTTCTCCAGCAGCAGCTCCGGGATTCCTCGGGACTCTTCCCAGCTCA
>NW_009953205.1:2365995-2374823 GCF_000747805.2 Chaetura pelagica | reverse complement strand
GTGTGGATTGAAGCTGACTGTTTAAGGGACTTGAATATGTTTTGGTGATTTCTTAGGAGCGAACTACCTGATTAGAAAGATTTTAGCATACCAGTTGAAATAATTGGTTAATAGATGGTCCTAGCCTTGTGTTCTTTAGCACTCACTTGAAAAGAAATTAGTATTTTGAATCCTAATTTTCAGTCAATATTTCTTTCAGTAAATCTGTTGCTCAGAATTTCATGTATGTTATCATGCACAAAGAATGTGCTGCTTTAATCTGGTTATGTATGGTAGTGGTATAGACTTGATACGCAAGTGTCCTGGTTTGAGCCAGGATGAAGCCAATTTTTCTTTTACTGATTTTTTTTTTCCTTCAGTAAGCTCTCTTGTAACTAGCAACAGTGTGTTCTGCTAGGCTGATAAGACAGTGGAATGTTTTTCTAACTACTGTGGCTTCAAGGCCGCACCTGCACTCTGCCTGCTCAGACACTATGGGGAGATCTGTGACCCCCCCGTAGGAGGCTGAGTTAGACGGACAGCAAAATTGGCCAAAGATATTCCATTCCATATATCTACGTAAGCTCAAAGGAAGGTCAGAGATCACAGAAGACAACTTCCTTCCTTCTTCTTCTCCCCTTCTCGTCCGTCCATGGCCGGTGTCCAGGGAGGACTCTGTTCATCCATCACCGTCGATCCTCAGGCTTGATCTCTCGTGACCCCCATAACTCTCTGCTTTCTCCAGCAGCAGCTTCGGGATTCCTCGGGACTCTTCCCAGTTCAGGGAAGTGCTGTGGGAGTTGCTGGGGTGGGGGGAGGCGAGAGGTTTTTTGCCCATTCCTGAATATATTTGTATATAATTGTATATATTTTCTTATATCATTCATTAGTGTTTTAATTAAAGCTGTGTAGTTTAGTTTTCAATCCAGCCAAGTCTCTCTCTTTTTCTCTCTCTCCTTCCCTACCTGGGTGGGAGGGGGAGGGGATCGAGAGCATTGTTGTCGGACCTGAGTCAAACGGTGACAATCCCTCAAGACAATGATGGTAATTTGCTTGATAAAGTATGAAGGCTCATTAGGTTTACAAAATACCTTTCTAAATTTCTGGCAGTGAACACAGGACAGTATCACTGAAACACACTCAAAACAAAATGTACTTAAATAAAGAGTATTTTGTACTAATCTATGACTTAAAAAGTTAAACTAAACAAATCAAACCTTTACAGATAACAACAACACATAGTGCAGCAGAAGGTACACAACTACCACAGTTACACTATTTTTTTCTGTCAGTAACTTCAGAGAAAGGAGGATAAGAATTTTTTTATTACTATGACTGAAAACTTACACACTATAAAGGGTACCTTTGGCTTTAGTGCCATCTAAATAAACTCCCGATTACTTCCATCTACCTACTGTTGATTCACAAATGAGAGATCTTTGCTATGGAGAGAAAAATTTGCTCCTGGTAACACGAGGAAGAAATGAGAGTGTAGATATATTTGAGATACAATTTACAAACAACTTCTGTTTTCAAACTATACTAAAATATATTTTTATATGCCAAGTATTCATTTTTGAATACTAAATGGTTGTGCAATACGAAGCTGTCCATGTAACCTTCAGTTGGATCTTCTTTTATATATTAATTTAATGAGTGCATACATTTTTATTTTTTTTTCCAGTGGAAGCAGCATAGTAAAGACTAACTGCTCCTTCCTAGTTCCTGATAGCCTGATTTGGTAACACTACAAACATTTTACAGAGGTGTTCAGATTGAAACTCTTAAAAGTAGATTAAATATTTCTTCCCTTCTCATGATTTACAGTCTCTGAAATTACTGTCAATCTCTAACAATGCTCCCAGATTTTGATGGCAACAGAGCTGTGAACTAATGGTGAAATGCTGAAGTGATCATGTCTCTTAGAAAGCTGGCATAATAAATACAAAACTGTACCTCTTTCTTACATCTACCCTCAACTCTGATTCCTCAAATCTCTTCCAGAAATAAACAAAACCCAAAACAGCAGCAGGGAGATAGTAGCCAACTATCAGGAGATAAAATGAGAAACAGCTAAAATGTGAAGCCCAAGCTTCAATAAGAGGCATTTTAAGAAGGGAAGTACCTTAAATATATATATATATATATATAAAAATAAAAATCACTTGACACAAAAGGCTTTCCAAGATCACAATAAGGTGATTCTGGCCCCAAAATTATACTCCACAATGATATTCCACAGTTTAGCATGTTTTTCAACATGTTTAGCTGAGACAGCATCCACTAAAACTGCAAAACTGTAAAATTGTAATGAAACCAGAGGTCAGTTGATGTCATCTTTAGCTTGGAAAAAAATGGTCTAGGGAAATGTGATACAGGTAGGCACATCAGGAAACCTGCCACCCCACTGGTTAATTTTTACTAGCAAATTTCTTGAAAAGCACTGTACTGCATCAAATATCTTGATGTGTTTAAAACAAAGAATTTATAGGCCCTAGAAGTATAAGCTAGCTTCCATTGTTCACTGAAATACATCATCATTGCGTGCCTTGTGGTAGCAAAACTAATTTAGAGGATCCTGACAGAAATAATATATATATCATTAAATCTGTCCATTAATATACTCATGGTATTATAAACATAGTGGTTTGTGGATGACAGAAACTAAAATCAACTCATTTATTTGTGTCAGTTTTTAAAGTGCAATACATTTTCTTTTCAGATTCAAGCCAACCGAAGAGAGCTTTCTGAGTAGAAAGTTAGCTCTAAACAAGGCACTAGGAACTCAGAGATTAACATGCAACCTTTGGATGTAATTTCCAGTTTGCTTCAGCTCTTAGGTATACTGAGAACAATGACCTCAGCTCAGATCCAGAACCAAGCTGTTCACAACCTACCAATAATCATTATCATAAATAACATTCCTAATTGTAAGGGAGATGTAAACTGTAAAAACAAGGCTTTCAGGGGTCTAGTCTGACATAATCAGACACTACAATTATTAACATATATTTCTTAAAAAGAAATCTAAGATGATTTATCAGAGTGGTTAAACAGAAATGACTACTGAGCTATGCAGAATCCATACAAACAATTCTTGAGCCTGTCTACCTGGATAGCATAATATGATATAAAGCCTGCATTACTGCCCTTCTATTCATACATCAAAAATTACTGTCTATTTACATACAAACGAATGACAAGAATGCCAGGTGGGTGGAAAGGAAGCTGATCATGGGACATTTCATAATTTAAGTACCCCTGCAGGACTGTACCCAGAGGCAGACCAGCATCACACAAATGACTGGTTACAAGTAGGACATGGTGTATGAAGCTACCACTGGTCTCCTGAGATGCAATAGTCAAAGGTTGTTTTTACTATGTAGATATTTTTAGAATGTTTTAACATGGAATATCTATAATACATAGCAAATATAGTAGCAAAAGCCTATAAGGAGGCGAATCAAACATACTAGATTATTCTAAATTTAATATAAATTATATAAATTTATATAAAATAATATATCTGGGAAAAAACTTCCATCACATCCTTGTGAAAATATCTGGGTACTTTTTAAAACTTCCAGACTATTAAAAAAAAATTAAAAAATAAAAATCACTGAGCTACAAATGTGCTAAGCCCAAAGAATGACACTGTAACCAATAATATACCATGCCTGGAAACATCATTTAATTTCACAAGGGCTATGCATACATTGCTTTTACTGTGAGAGCAGACTTCCCCATTTTTCCATCTCCTTTTTTTTATTTCTCAAGGAATGTAATAGTCATAAATATCCTAGGGGAAATTCCAAGTGCCTAAAAAATTGACTAGATATCTTCTTTCTATAGAATTCTTATTTGTGAGTATTCGCCATCTAACTGCAAAACAGGGTATGGAACAAGAAAAAAGCATTAATATGGTTTATAAATGTAATGTGAAGATGACAACTTTGGTGCCTGAGACCTCTTATTTATTTAATAAAAGATCAATAAGCAAGCTTAAATGTTTGATTGTCATAACTTTACCAATGGCAAGGAAAAGACGCATTCAAACTAATCACCGTCTTTAAAAAAAAACTAGAATGCCTCTGCGTTTAATTTAGTATAATTCAGAAAAAAGCTGATTCATATTCTATTATGGTAAAAAAAAAAAAGAAAGTGGTCTGTTGAAAGATACTAATGGTTGCACTGAATGTCTGAATTATCAGTTCTGAGAATTAACAACTTCATTATTATACTGTATACTATACCCCTCACAAAGCTATATGACCCAGAATGATCTAAACCGAAATTTTTAGCCAACCACTTAAAGGTTCCAAGAACCTCAGATTTTCTAAATCACTCAGCTTTCAAAATAAGGATGTCTTTGAATATTTTAGTAAACAATGAGAAAAAGGAAGATAGAACTATTTCCAGATTAGTGCCAAATCTTGTCAAGGGTTTGAAAATATCCCCAGTAGTCATATTTTTCCTTCTGAAAAGCAATGAAGTACATCAACAGTTGAGAATGGTTTGAAATACTTAGGCATCTTAAAGTATCTTATACTTGGAGCATGAGTGAACTCAAAATGAAGCAAGATGATTGACTGGAAACACTGCTTACATCACTATTTAAATTGCTTGAGGTTCACTTTCCTACAACCAAATGGTAGCTATCAGTTAGCTGCACAGCTAAGACATGGATAGAGCTTCCCACACAATGCTAGGACACACAACACAGCTCTAAGCCAGTGTTCTGAACACCAGCCCATATTATGGTGCTTCATTTCATTGGCATAACTTCAATTATCAGCTTGTTTTCACTGGACATGCTATACGAGGTTAAAATTGGGATCTTATGACTTTTATCTAATTTTTAATACAAGACTAAAATCTGAACCTCATAAATACTATGTCAGAGCCAGAGCGCCTATGGCATCAAATCTTTGACAGCAGGTGTTAAGTCATATCCTTATTAAGTTTAACAGAGGCACAAGCATTGACTAATGCAGGTGTTATGACTTTACCAGGGTTACTGGCAAAGCACAGTGATAAACTAGCCAAACCACTCCATGTGACAGGATTGGTGCTAAGATCTCCCACAGAGATCTGGGAGAACAGTTGATACGTAACTGCTGTGCTTTTCTGACTTCTTCACACCCTCTCACACAGGAATTTGCATGGCTGAAAAGATTAATTCAGACAGTAAGGAATCCCCCAGAAAACTCAGTAATAAATATTCAACAGGGACTTTTCTCCCAAATAATTGTTCAACACACAGTCTACCATTTAAATATTTTGTGCCCAACTCCGAAGAATGCTAATGAAGTGCTTGGTAGCTCTAATGCTTTATGCTAGTAAAGTAAAAAATCCAAAATGTCTGGTGAGGCACCATGTGCCATTTACTAGTGACAAAGGGACTTGAAAAGAAGTGCTGATTAGCAGCAGCAGTTTTTGGGAAAACAACTGCCAAAAGAAGGAAGGCCACACCATGGTGTCATGTGGCACAAAGTAGCTGAAAACTTTTCCCAAAATTGTTGTTTCCCTGAAATAAATGGTTTCAACTAGCAGATCTGACCAGAGTACAACAAACACTGCTTGTGATGAGCATCAAAGTATCACAGACGTTGCTTTCACAGCTCCATATAAAGAGAACTGTTTCACGGTGCCCATTTTTATTACATGTGCTTGAACACGTAGCTTCCTGGATTGCAAGAGCTACATAATTTTCTTTTTCTGCCTGATTAAAAGCAGAGATTTTCAACTCAGGTCACCCTACTTCAAACAGTGAAGATCCATGAACACACCTTTTACATTCCAGGGCAATTCCTAAATTATTTCACCCTAAAAAGCATCAGACATTTTCTCTGCTCATCCTGTGCTTCATGAACACTTTGTTGAAACCTGTGTATTCCAACAGAATGGCATGCTCCTGCTAATCTGAAATCCTAGTAAAATTGTTTTTGCTAGGTGTAATAATTAGCCTTAAAATTCAAAGTTATCTTCCATTATATATAAAATGAGCATGAAGTAAACTTTTAGAAGTTTATCTTCCTGAGTAATTCCCCATCAATAACATGTCTATGCATTGTCCACCCTTTAGTAGTACTAAATTATTTTATTGTAGGAAGTTAAACTTCAAAGTTTTTTTACCTGTGGGGTACTGAAATTTGTCTGAAATTCTCTTCTAATTCTATTTTGATTATTTTTTTGTTAGTTTTACATTTAGAAAGTTAATGCCACAGTCAAAATCTTAGCTGGATTAGCTGGATTCTCAGACTTTTGCTCAGGAGCTCCTGAAAGACCTACTTGAATAGAAACAGCCCCCTCTTCCAAGTATATGAAAAAACTCCAGAACAAATTTACAGTACTCCTAATTAATATGTTCCAACAGAAATGCTCAATAGATATAGATTTAATTCAACTGCTGAGCTCGAGCTAAGATTACTATTGACGATTAGTACCTTACAAAGATCTGATTTTCAAAATAAAAAAAAATGAAAATGAATTTACTTCTTATTTCCAAGACACCAGCCCTGAACAATAAAGCTAAAATTCTGGGATAGTATGGAGATGCATATTTAGCCCCATTTCTACTCTCTTATTCTATACCACCTACCTCTATATCTAGAGATCAGTTTTCAGAAAAAGCAACTCAGCAAAATTTAGACCAGGCAAAATGGAAAAGGCAGAGTGGATATACATTGATCTGAGCTAGTAGTTGAGGGCCAGTCAGCTTTGCTCCCAAGAAACTTACCTCAGTTCATATACCCTCTAACTGGTTAATAAAAACAAAGTTGTAAAGGGCATTATTACACAATAGGTATATCTAAAATTAGTGCATTTTTACAGTATATTACTGAAGGCCTCCCAGACAATTAAGATCACCAAAATCAGAGTGGTTTATCTGGAAACAGGATTCACATTTCTACTAGCCTATAAACAAAGCATCAATGTTAGGAATAAGTGTATAGTGTGCAGTTTGTCTTTTTGAACTCAGATTTGGTTTCAAACTGTATTCTTTACTATGCTCATAAATATGTGTACATAAACGTGTGCCTATACACATGTAATCCATAATATTTACAGCCACAACAAGAAAAATAGACTTTTAAACTGATTTCTGAAGGTATTTCGCCATTTTATAAAAAAAAAATGTGTCTGAAATTCTATTCTCACTGCAATGAAACACATACCGGTAGAATCTTGATATGCGGCATCTTGATCTTTCTATTTGGTCTAATTTACCAAGCAAAAAACCCTTTTTTTGCCACTTTTCCCTCTCCAAAAAGGAGACTTTTCCCCTCTTGTGATCAATTTCATGCCATTTTCTTTAAACAGAGATATCAAATTGTTAAACATTTTAACCACAGTTTGTCCTGGTAATTCAATCCTTTGGATTTGCTTGGATGTCCCAAAGTGTTTTGAGTTCAAACAGCAGAAGGAAACTGCACCGTTGGTCAGTCCCCTCTTAAATCTTCTTATGGATTTCATTTGCTGTGTGGCCTGAGAGAGGTCAAAAGGTTTTCACACAGAAGTAGAATTTGAGAAATAATCACCTTATAGACCCACTAAATCAATCATAATTAATGCACTTGCCTAGTTCTGTCAGAGAATTGCTGCTAGAGGGCAAAATAAAGAGGCCCCTTCTAATACAATTTGAAAAGAGATCAGATCTGTCATTTCATCTAATAATTGAGCCAAATGAAAAAAGAGAAGGGTCAGAGTTCATTTGGTGACCTTATGTAAGCCCAATAATACATAATTCATTTTCATTTTATGGAATTTATAAGATGCTGTAAACTGTCAGACTATAGACTCATCTGCTTTAGCTTCCACCAAAATCTTCCTGCTCATCACACAACACATGCTGAGCTGCCAGAACTTTTAAGCAGTATATTCTGGCAGAATAATCCAAAAGCCTTCAACAAGGACTGGTATTTAATTCACTCTTCCAAGCGTGTGAAGTTAATAACTGAATAAATCACTCGCAGCTCTTTCTGAATGATATAAAACCTGTAATTTATTTACTGAGTGTTACAAATACAGTTAAAACATGTTTTCATGCAAAATGGTTTCTCTTCTTTTTTATTATTATTGTTAGAAAAGATTTATTTTTTTATTTTATTTTTTTTAAGACTGAATATAAATAGTTATGCCCTCAGAATGGAATACTTAATTTCATCTTAAGCCTTGCTTGACCATATTCAGTTATTACCTACAAACCAAAAATAATCTGAAGATATATCAAGGAAACATTTTTCAAGTAGTTCTGTTGTTCTTTTTTTTTTTTTAATTAATGCTGAATATTAATTGAAAATATAAAAAGTGCTACCTTTCCAGCCTGCCTTACCCTTTTTAGTTTCTACAGTGAGCAACATTCTTTATTCAGTCATAGTGCCAGGACCAAGTTAGAGCTGTTTCAAAGTAATAAAGGTGAATTGAATCTTCATGAGTTATTCCCCACTGCTTTGTCTCTTTTAATGTCAGTACAACCAACACATAGCAGAGCATTTGGGCACTCATGACAGAATTTCCTAAGGCAAGAAAAGCAACAAAACTTGAAAAAATATAAAAGCTGAAAATAACTCTAAGTAGATGTGTTAATTGTAAGTAAAGATATTATGATCCAGCACAAAACCTGGTTTAATTATGTCCTTGGACCATCATGGCTACCACAACACTAACACAGAAGAAACAAATTTATAAAATACTTCTGGTGCTTGGTTTATTTAGAAATAAGGGGTATTTTATGCTGCTATTTATACCATTTGTGAAATACACAGGACTGCAGATAGAAAAAATATTAGATTCCTGAGTCAACATGTAGGTACTGCAGACTGTATTGTCCACTACAAATCCTGCTG
>NW_009953205.1:2324874-2365909 GCF_000747805.2 Chaetura pelagica | reverse complement strand
GCTGAACAGAAGCTTTCTGAAAGATACAGCACTGTCTGCTTGATGATTCACTGGCTCTACACAGTTAAGCTTCAAAGATCTGTCCTGCATCTAACAGCTGTGACTAAAAAGCTATCATGAAGGGCAACAGATGATTCTCCTGGCCATAATGCATTTCTATGCTAATTATTTCCCAGACCTAGAAGAAGGCTGGGTTAGAAAGCACTGGGAAGAACTCATGCCACATTCAGGAAAATCATACAATGCTCTGACTGGCTCTAAGTGTAACTAAGAGCTGTCTTAAATTATGACAAAATCTGTTTTGGTATCTGGCCAGTAAGTGTAATGGAAGCACAAATTTCTCTTAGGTTATTTTTCTTCTCAGCTGTGAGAGTCTGAAGACTAAGCCTTTTTTTCCTATATAATACAATTCCACAGAGATCACTTCACATTAACAATTAAGAAAGAAAAATAAAATTTCATACTAAAACTCACTATACCATATGGAGTCATGTTTCCAGTTAAATAGATAATATATGAAACAGCTACTCAACAGCAGCACTGGTAGCAACACTACATTGTCCCTCTGTAGTATTATGAAAGATTTTTTAGAAGCTTTGCAAAGGATCATATTCTATAATATTTGTAGAAAGGAAAATGAAGGCACAGAAATAACAAGTTGTTTTACATCAAACACTGAAACTGAAACCAAATCTTCTGTTCTTTGTTATCTTGTTTCTTACCAATAATCTTCCCCTTGTAACTTTGACCTCATATAGCAAGACAGAGAAACTATATTACTTGTCGTTTAAAGGTAAGACAATTCATATACCTAAAAGCTGCAAGAAATACATAAGTTACTTTCAAGTTCCCTTTTATCTATTTATCCTTTTTTAGTTTGAAATGACAACATTATTGTATTTGTCATATTGTTTAAATCTGACCTTTGATCTTAAGGGTCATTGCACTCCCTGAGGTCATTTGCCCATCTGATTAACACATTCCATAATTTTGGAGGTGGCCAGTTTAGTGGTCTATCCCATTAATCATGGCAAAGGTACTAGAAAAAACACTAAGGTTATCAAATCCCCACAGGAGATTAGGAAGTTAGATAAGCACATGAAGTTTAACAAACAAAAAGTACATGGACAAACCCAAAGGCATTCAAGGCCTGAAACCTGACACAAGCAAATCAGCATGAGAAAAACAAACATCAGAAACTTTTCCTCCCTCTCATTTTACTCTTGTGTGATTTCGTAAAGCTCACCTAAAATGGCTTTTAGGTTGGAGACTAGTCTGAAATTATTCTCAACTTTAACACTATCCAAATTACGGGTACGATACAGAACTTAGTTAGAAACAAGTCAGATGTGAGGAGCTGGCAGGACAGGATACCACCTGCAGAACAGCATCAACCAACCATCAATATAGTGCAGTTATCAAGGAAATGATCACGAGTGTTGAAACTCAGTCAGCTTGTGACTCAGTTGATAACAGGGAAAAAATGGTGTTTCCCACAATGGGCCTTTCTATATTGTCTACTATACAGTAAGTAAAAATAATAACATAGGCAAAAATACATTAGAAACAACCTCATATAACAGCTGAGCACAAATGATGCTTTGGCTTTTGCCACTTTGCTATCTAGAACAGATACTTCAACATTTTCAACTCTTTTGTGGTCTTTCCTTCATATATTTTTAGACTGTGAGAACAGGAACCTGCTTACTGTATGATCAGTTGCTAACAGAACGAGATTTTGCTTCATATCTTCATATAGGAGCAGACTTGAAAAAGACTGTGGCAACTGTCTCACATGGTTGGTCTTTACATTTATTAGACTACTATAAAAATAAAAGTCCCATCATAATGACAGTTCCTAGCACAGTCAGTTTTAATCTTGGAATTTCTGCTCTAAATTAAGCATTCAGTTTATTGAAATGAATACATTTCACATGAGGAATTAAAATCCAAATACAGATAATTATTTTTTAAATTTCCCATTAAATGAATTTTCAAAAATATCTGGTTTATAATCAAGCATATGCTGGTGTTCTCTTTCAGAGAGCAGTAATGAATAGTTTCATTGTATAGCTTTATTATCACTTTTCTGTTACATGCCTTTGTAAGAGAAATGTGTATTATAGAATACTACTATTGGCACATTATAGCTGAATTTGTCATTTTAGATGCATTAAAATGTGTTATTTTATGCAATATTAGTCTGTCATAATGCTACTGCTACTAAAATGTTAAAGTATAATAATAAATAGATTACAACTTGTTAGATTTATTTAAAATGTATATATTTAGCACAGATTGAACTACCTTATAAACTTTTTGAAATAAAAAGCACCCTTTTGGTAGCCACAGTGAAATAATTTTTCATCTTTATATCCATTATGCATTATATAACTTTGGCTTGTTGTGAAATTTAAAACTTAATAGAGTAACAAAAACATTTTTTTTCATAGTCTAAGGAATTATTTCTTAAATTTAAGTATTTATACTTTTGTCTTCTTCGTATTTAATGGTATAAAATGAATACAAAGTTTGAAGAAATGAGATTGTGGTAACAGCTTTTGCTAACAGAAAATTATTACCTAGAGATTCACTAGCTTTAGTTATTACTATGATGGAAACAAGCATGGGACAGTACAAATTCCAAAGTAACTCTATTTCCATATGAAAAATGGTTTTTTTCTTTGCAACATGGACTGATCCTTGCATTGTACAAAGTGTACAATTTTATACTTTTATAAGTAGCATTTCAATTTCTACTAAAAAACATTTAGAAAGTGACATTTTCTAGAATTGGAACAGGAAGATTTATTTATCACTACTAGTTTAATAAGTGCCCTCCCAATTAACTGCAAATCAAGTGACTCAACTTGTACAAAATTGCTCGCTCAGCATCCAAAACAAGAGAGCAGATCTCCACAACATTCTCCAGAACATTCTGCACATTTGCACACAGTTACCAGTATTTTCAAATAACATCAACTAGTCAAGATGTGCAGGAAATACAAACTACTGCTTTGTCCACAGCTATATAAGAACCAATACGACTTATTTTTGCAGTAACTTGTTCAAGCTGAAGAGGTTTCAGCAGAGCCAATAGTTACCTGCTAGTACCAACACAACCCACTCCCTGGGCTGTAAATCTGCCGTAAATGAACAAACATCAGGCAGGACAAAGTCCCAGAGTAATGATATTTCTACTCAAAGATAACTAACAGATTGGGAAGGAGAGGTAAAAGGAGAGGGGAAGGCCAAATCCCCAAACTTCAAAACCAAAAGCCAGAACTGTAGTTACTCATCTCTTTGTTGCTATTTAGCAAATTCTTTCCTACCTCTTTCTCCATTCCAGTTGAATTCTAATGAGTACAAGGCTCACATTAACAAAAAGGAGACTTAAATTGGCATCCTCAGTTTTGAATGTATAATCATGCTCAACAGTGAAAGTACAGTGTGTGAAAACAGGAACTTATCAGATCAGCTAGAACAAGAGAAAAACATTTGTCCACGTTCTTCATAATTTCAAATTAATGTTCTTCAAAACACGTTACTACACTCACCAAAGCTTGGATGAAACACATCCCCTAATCTGTGGCTAAACATTTAATTAATTAAGTTAAAGTTCACAAAGAGGTTTAGGATCTGGGTCACATGACAGACAGAAGAGACAGAAACCACTGCAGATACAAGCAACAGCAAATAGTTCCATTTCTCTTATAAGATTAGGAGTAGACTTAAGCTGCTTGAAAGCATGCTTTCAAACTTTATCTGACAAGGAAGGAGGGGGGCAATTACAAGCAGGATTCTTTAGAGGATCCCAGTATTCTTCAGTCTGTTCTGAAATACCATCTTTGCCCATCATCCACCTCCACCTCCGCCGCCCCCCCCCCTCGCTGCAGCAAAGTCAGCTACAACTGCCTTCCAAAGGACTCTTCCTTACTTGCAACCTAGTGAAAGAGGGTTTTTAAAAACAAGTGACTCCTAACCTCTGTCCACCTAATGGCAGACCACAGCACTAAATCAGAGGATTATAGAACAGTGGGAAAAAAACAGGATCTGCTCTGCACCTTAGGTACAAGGCAATGAGCAGTAGGAAGAGCCTTTACTTTCCTCTCTGAGCAGGTCAGACAAACACACAGTCCAGTCCTACTTGAACATGTGTGCATGTTTGTCTTTAAGTGGACAGACATTTCTGGGATCAGATAAATGATCAGTGCAGACTTGACTGCCAGGATTTCAAGTAGCTCACTTTATTCTCAGTGCTGCCTTCTGTGCTGTTTTGTAATAATTCATAGAGAATTTGCAAGTTCTGTCCTCCAAACTGCAGCAGAAAGGCACAAACCACTTCTCAGAGTCACATGCACATATTTCCTAAGGTTGTTGTCTACATGAAATATATAATCATTATACTATCTTTAAGCACTTTGGTCATGTTTCAAAGAATACAACCTATTAAATCCACAAATTTATAGTTCTCTGTGTGCTTCAGAGAAGTACGCTGTTATGGCTGTTATAAATAAAATGCATGGATAAAGATAGAAGGACCATGATTTGGCCACTTCCTCTACTAAATTTGTGCACTCATTTCCTTGGCTTTGGTTTGAAGATGTTGTTGGGATAGAATAGGACATGTAGACTGGGAAAAGCAAATCAACCCATGCTGAATTAGCCTTGAAACAATGTTGGAACTAGAATACTGCTCCCTTGCACTACTTCACATTATTGTTTCAGAGACCAAAGATACTGAATAGCATCTCTGGTATGTGAGTTACAACCTAAGCAGAGGCAGCACAAAATACTTCAAACAGGCAAGAGGTGTTTCAGGGGACAAAGAGCACCTAAGCACTATGTGGAGAAATAAACCCAAAAATTCTTGGAGCACAAATGTCATTTAGTAGGATATCTGCACTCACCTATCAAAATTTCAAGTTCCACATATGAGTGGAAAAAGTTTCACATCAGGTGACAGAAGCTAATCAATAACTGAAGCACATATCTTCTCAGACAGTGAGATTTAGTCAGTAAAGGTTTTATCACTAGTATACATTTTTTCCTGATTTTTCAAGAAGAAGAGAGAAAATCAATTCTCTGCCTTTGAAAATTTGCCTCTAACAAAGTTTTCTTGTTTTTCACCCTGAGGCTATGACAAATTTGAACTGGACTTGTCTAGTTTAGCATGGAAATACGGAACACCTCTGTTTCCCAGCTGTCAGAGTATGCTATTAGTATGTTATAGTGAAGAGGCATACAAGGCCACAGAAAGAAGGGTGTGATTTATCTCAAAATGTCTTTTTCCTGTTATTCTATTCAATATTGTCAGAAAAGCTCCTGAGATATGAGGGTGGTACATACAGAGATGCAGTTCCCAAGCCCAATAGACAATGAGGAATTGCAAAGCTCAGTGTGGGACCTATGCTCTCTTCATATTTTGATTGATTTGGCATTATCTGTAAAATACTGGCCTGCAACTCCTAAGCCTTTTATTTGGGTCCCTTTTTACTGCTACTTAAAAATTTTTGAAGAATCCTCTGCAAGCAGAACACAAGAGACTCCTCATTATTATCTGCTGACATTCTAGTAAGACATTACTTTGTCTGGTTTAATTGATTTGGACTTCAGATCCTTTTAGAATAGCGTCATCTTAAAGCCCACCCACAACCCAAGCTCCAGATAACATGCATGAGTTAACAATTATTATGAAAAAATACGTGGTTGCAAGCTGGTTTATCCCAACATTTTTCTTTATACAGAGAGATGAAGTGAACTATGAACAGCTTTTCCACAGGTTAAATGATGCTCTGCCAGTAGAGCTGGTATGAAATAAGTGGATGAGCTAAGACTTGGATTCAGAAACCTCAGAGTGTATTGGTTCAGATTATTTTGGTTTTCCTGTCATTTTAATATTTTTTTTTAATCATCATCCTCTATATAATATTCAGAGGCAATAATACTACTGCTCTGTACTTACATGGTAATCACCTTTACCTCATCCCTGAGTACCTCATAGTTTTTAAGGTGTTTATATCCTTACAATAGTGAAACAATGAAGTAGACATACATTTTGCTGGTTAAGGAACAGGAGAACGAGTATCTAAATAATTGAGAATCTGTCTGATTGAACTCAGGGTCTACAATTCCTACCTCACAGCTGCCTGTGAACAGAATCCAGAACCATGGACATACAGCATTATACAAGGACTTGCTTTTAAAACTTGCACTGTAGAAGCCTCAGTAAGACTTGTGTGGATTTTTATCTGTTTACAAGCACTAGATGCTCACATTCACTCCTGAAATTGGTCAGCTTTATTCCAAGAACTAAGCACATACTTCCCCCCACAGTGCCCTTAATTTGTATTTGTTCTTAAAGCATAGTTAGAGGAGCAGAGCTTGTGGGAGAGGGAAGAATGGAACTGGGGTTCATACACTTACATCCTGGACACTCATGTTAATCCTCATCTGAGTACACGAAGACCTAAAGATAAATAAATTGAAATAGATTACTCCAATAATTCCCACATGACTATTAAATCCTTCTTTATAAAATTATGTTTGACAAACTTACTTTTCTCCTTACTACATTAAGTAGTCTGCCTATGAATAAAGAAAAGAACTTTCCATTCTTGCTTAAAAGAGGCATAAAGCAATTGAAACACAAACATTGCATCAAGAGTTTTGAGTGATACTCCTGTGATATCTTTAAAAAGCTGGCAATCAGCCCCTCTTTCCCATGCTGTAGTGGTGCTCACATTTAACAGAGCAAATGGACAATGATGAGGGGCACAATCAAAGAAAATGAGATTTGTTTATGGAACAAGACTGGCTTGTTTTTTTTCCTAAACTAATCATGGGTTTAATTTTTAATGGAAAAGCATTGCTAGCACAATTAACACTCAATTTACATGTGCATCCATAGACCTAATTATGTTTTATTGATGTCTAGTTACTCTTTTAAATGCTTTCCAAATGCCTTCAAATTGATATCAAAGGGTTGATAAGTGGAAGTTTGTATGTTTCTGGTAGTAGCCCTACTTATTTTTATACATTTGTACCTCACATACTTTCCATTTCATTCCTGTCAACTTGTTAACTGAGAATGTGTTCACTGCTGTGTAACAGACCGTTTGGAACAAAGTTATGGAAAAGTTTGTTTGTTTTAAATAATTTGTATATTCCAGTATTAACATATAGACCACGTCAGTGATGTTGGAAAAGTGCTCCAGCAGAACATAAACAAATATTCAACAGTGTGATTAGTGACAACTGGATTGCCTCAGATACAGTATCACTCAGTAATCCCAAGAATAAAGCTATTCAATCAGAGAAACAGTCTTCTTTTGGGAATGCTTTCAATTTGTGGCATTATTTCTTCTTGCTTTCTTAAATGATCAGTTAAAATTTTACTTTTTTATCATACTATACAGATGTGCTTATATCATTGTCATGTCATACCATTAAAATGAAAAAAAAAAATAATTCATCCTTGTGACAAGCCTTCAAGACAGAAAATTGCTATTACTCCTGTTTTACACGTAGAGAACTAAAACAGAAATAAACAAACTTATTTTAGATCTTTTGAGGACAGTAGGAATTTGTAGATTTCAGCACCAACTGACTTTCCAAAAGTCACAAACTAAGGCAGAAATTTAACTTAATTGCTTAAATCTAAGCACACTATGCTTGCCAAAGACCTTTTCTTATTCTTTATTAAATTAATTAAATCAATTTTCCCTGTTTATGTAAACTCATTTTCATATTTTAGGATTACTTCTATTCACGTGCACTTCATAGGTGGTGGGAAGTTTCTATTTTCTAGCTAGGGGAGCTGTGTCTTTCTGTCATGCATCACTATGACAAGACCCAACAGTTATAAACCCTTCCCTTCTAGCTCTGTGGGAGGTTGATTTTCATGACATCCTTTATCCCCTGAGTAAGCACCTGCTTAGCCTGATTATTGCTTTGATGTTTCTTATCTAGATTATATCTAATGTGAAATGCTATCCCAACTACAATAATGATACATTAACCGTCTACCTGTTTCATAAATATGTTTTCGAGCAATTACATTTGTTACAAATGTTTTTAACTCATACTGCGTTTCATGGATTACCAATTAGTGTGAAATCCTAGCTTTTAGTCATACCTCATAATTAGCCTTTGTTTATACAGTTTATATTTCTCAAAAGCTAGAAAAGTATACAAATGTGTATTCATACGTATCTATTATATAAATGTAATATTACCAAGAAGCAATTTCAACTTTACAAACTTACTTTCACAATTTAATGAAAAAAAAATTCTAAATTGGCTTGAGTAGAACATTAAAGCTTCTAACAAATACTATCTAGAGGATTATACACTATGATCTTTTATTCACTTAACATTATGATTTAAACAATATTAACCATCATATAATTTCATGTTAACAGAAAGACAATCAAGATGAAAGCTTAATTACTAAAGAACTATCAAGAGACATCAACAATTTCATACTGAATTTTAGTAATGATTGTCCTATTACATATGCTAAAATTTTCCTTTCCTGACTGCTGTAATAGTTTCCTCACTCATTAAACACTTTCTTTCTACCTACCACCAGTTATATAGGTGGCCTCACTTAGGGAAAATGGAATATTATGAAAGGAAAAATTAAATCTGTAAAGAATAACAAGTGAAAAATATAAGGTTATTTGGTAAAATAAAGGACATGCATGTAGCACAACTGTATTTGAGAGACAGTTACAGGAAGATATTGAATTATCAAGAAAAAGGTGATTACCACATACATATAAAACACAAATAATTATTTAAAACTGTATTTATGTATCTGTTAGATCTGTTCCTAGAGGTACAAAAGCTACAAAAGTCTAACACTAACTTGCTGGGACAATGTCAGCCTACAAAACAGTGAGGTCTATCCAGGATAATCACCTGCTTCTGGAGGTATAGCTCTGAATAATTCAGAATGGAGATGTGAATGTCTTTACCCTGCAAATCCAGTGAGTGATAAGAGAATATACATGCATGAGACTGGTAGGTTTCATTTCAATAACATCTGCAGCATTTTTTTAAACTTTAGTTTCATGAAACAGGAAAAAAAATTCCCATTAATGTTTAATTTTAATATTTTTTAAAATAAACTTATAGAAACCTATAGACAGAAGAAGATTTATTGAATCCTTGTTAGCAAAAAAAGGCTCAGGTTTATTAATTGTTTTGTCAACATTAGGAGACTGGACATTAGGAAAAAAAAATTCAGAGAGAGTGGTTAGACACTGGAACAGGCTGCCCAGGGAGGTGGTTAGGTCACCATCCCTGGATGTGTTTAAGGGTCATTTGGATGTGGTGTTGGTGGACATGGTTTAGGGGAGAACTTTGTAGAGTAGGGATGATGGTTGGACTCAGTCATCCCAAGGGTCTTTTCCAACCTGAATAGTTCTATGATTCTATAAGGGTTTTTAGCAATAAATTTAGAAAAAGGGAAAAATGTTCAGAATTGATATTTTTTTAAAGGATCATATTTACAGGGAAAAAGTGAGATTACTAATTATTTTTTTCCTAAACAATATTAAGAAGGGCATTGATAGCATTATAACATACTAGAAACCCATGTATAGTTTTATAAAGTTTCTCTGTGTCTACTGTGAGATAATTTAGGTGAAAATTAAATTTTGATCTGTTGTCTTTTTCTGCCACTGTTTTTACTTATCCTTAGCCTAATGTTTCTAAAGGTCACCAGATAAAAAAAATCACTAAACTTCAGCAATGCTCTGTTCAGAATCAGTCATCTTAAGATCACTTTCCTGGACTGGTGACCAAGTGACTCCTCTTAGAAATGCTTTTGCTAAGATTGAATCTATATTGTAACCACTCTTACAGTGCAGAAGGCAAGCTGCAAATCAGCATGCTCACAGCTTACACTGGCCAAAGATACTGTGAATTTGTGAATTGTATGGGAATGTCACACTCGAGACCAAATTCTGGCTACCGTGGGAAATGAATCCTCAGATGTCACTTCCAGAAGAGATTATATTAGAGACTAGAAAACAGAAAATGCACCAGAAATGCTGAAAACCCTGTGACACAATGATGCAAGCATGTCCAAGAGTAACTTAAAACCAGAAGATCTGCTTGGAATTCATATGGTGTAAGCTGAGAATGTAAGATCTGGGTCATCAGATAATCATCAAGGTAAAATCTAACTGGCTTTTAGGGTTTAGGGAAGATTTTCCCTTTTCCATATGGAGATTATGCCACTGTCATGATGTAAGAGGGCTTGTGCATTTCATTCACATACTTCTGAAGCCTGTGGTCAGACAGAAGATAATGGATCAGAAATACACCAGGTTTAATTTAGCACACTGGATAAGTGCTCTAAAATTTCTGTAGATGTACAAACAAACAACTCCCACATATGCTATATTCTGTTATCTTTAATCTACACTGACCTTTTAGATAAACGTTTTAAGCAAGTACCAATGTCAGCAGAACAAGAAGAGATTCAAAGGTTTTACTCAAGCTGGAGCCACTCAGTTACAGACCACATCAGTGGGTTTCTGCCTTGAGTAGAGCTCCCAGTACAGTTTTTTTTTCCATTTCCCAGGTACTTTCAGGGCTCATGATGCCCGTCTCTTCACCTCCAAACTCTGTTGGCTGAATCTGAATGAAGTATCTGGTTGTAAACCTACAGGTATATTTGGAAAGGTAGAAAAAAATTTTAGCAAGCCACAGGCTCCTTATACAAACAGTTGCAGAATATAGTTGAAGCTCTTTAAATAGAAACTGGGTGGTCAAGTCTTATACTGTCCTGTGAAAATTCCAGCACAAGATGGTCTGATAGACCAGGTTTTAAACAGAGAGGATCTCTTTGGAGCTAAGCAACAGTGTTTATGGTATGAGGACTGCACAACACGGGCCAGCATGTAAGATAATGTGGAACTGCCTGACTGTTGTCAGCCAGTGTCAAATTCCTAATTCTATTTAAACATGGTTTTCTGGCACTTAATTCCAATCCCCAAATCATAAGAGTCCATAAGATAAATTTGTGAAGTGTTTCAGCATTTATCACTACACGGTAAAGACCATGCTACATAGCATGTTCAATATTAATTAAAGTGTACTTCTGTATTCTATTGTTTAGAAATTTTCCTTGAAATGGAGATTTATGGGTATTTCAGTTCCAAGCCAACAGAGCAATATTAACATTCCCACAGGGGTGTATGAGTAAAAGTAATCACTAATAACATTGAGAGAATATCAGTAACTGTCATTCAGGGCAAGTTCTTGCCCTTCCCCCTTGCATCCAGATTTAAATACATCATCCTCTTCAGAGTGGGATTTAAAGCCCATCAATACATCCTTCACCTTAAGGATGAGCCTACACTATATGCTGGGACTCCCATTTCTTAAAATTGTAGCAGTTTCACAAGTCCTGCTGATAGGCAACAAGCAAGTTTAAGGACAGTCTTTCTTTTTGCTGTGTAAGACTTGAAATAATAAGCTCTTTGTGCAAACTCGTCTTTCTCAAATATTCACAAGAAATATACTCAAAATCAAAACTTTAACAAGACCTTTGTCTGATTTTATACCCTCCCCTTCATTTTAAAACATCCCACCTTATACAAAATGTATGATCCTTTCACCTCCAAATGAACAAAATATAGTAGGAAAACTAGAACAATGCAGTTTTGCAATCAAGCATTTAATCTAATGAGCTGTAATAGAAACAGCCTACTGTACAACAAGTTCAGTTTTATGAAGAAAATCTGGGTTTAGGTTTTTAGAATGCTTTATTATCCATCTGTTGCACTCAGTTATCATTAACTTAGTATTTGTCAAGATCCGTTAGGATCAATTAACATGTCAACAAGTATAGATAGTACACTTACATGTGCATCTAAAGCCCCTTCATACTCAGTATTAGTGAGCATGTACAGAAGCCAGCAGCAGAGACAGGCATGTGTACATACCCACATGGGTATGTGCTTTATTAATAAAGACCTAGAAGTTACATTTATACAGGACAGTATTTGAAATGTGAATTATCACTCAGTAGAATAATTCTTAGCTTTATATGGAGACTTATGAAGACAAACTACACAACAGAAAACTATTGATTACTAAAATTAAGTGCTGCGGTGTTGTTTTAACCATATTACTCATGGGAAAAAAAAATATTAAAAAATAAATTAAAAATAGAGCGGTGGGGAGTGGCAGCAGGTATGATGCACTTTTATTTTTCCCTGGAAAAAGTCTGTCTTCCCCTCTGCTAAAAGAACCAATCAGCCTAATAAAAGTCTAATAAAATATACTCTCTCTCCTCACAAAAAATGCACACCCCACAAACTTGGACATTTCAGCTCTTAGAGAAATGAGGAGCTCTCTGGGGTCTGGCAGTCCAACACCTTTGCTCTGGCAGGGGAGTTGGACTGGATGATCTTTTGAGGTCCCTTCCAACCCTTAAGATTCTGTGATATGAATGAAGTAGTAATTTCAATAGTTTTTTTGGAATCCAGTTAAGGAAGCTTCTAAGACAGTTCACAGACACAGAAAAATACAGTTTACAGTACCAGAACAATCTTAACCAAGATGATAGTTGTTTCTTTTGGATGACTTCCAGGTAACCAAATTAACACTTACTTAATAGGAATGCATCCTGTTTAAATACATCATATCAATGATGTATCTCCAGTTTTCTTACTTAGGAGGAATGCAGTATATATCAATTAAATGTTGAGTATTTGAATAGACCAGCATGATTCCAGCTGTTCTTTTTTTCAATTATAAAAAAATGTCTTTCAAAAATTATATTGCAAAATATTCCTTGGATCTACTTGAAAGGCATCAATTAATCCTTTCCAACATAAAGACCAAAAATTGTTATATCAAACATATTATTCTCCAGTAACAGATCTCCAAGTAAAAAAAATAAAACACATGAATCTATTAAAGTACCGTCTTTTAAAGAATTCATTCTGATTCAGTCACAACTTCAAATGTTTTGTGCCAAGTCAAAGTGAACAGTCACAATGTTCTGTCCCAAAGAATCCTCCTCAAATGCTTAATACTTTATAAAGCACATTTCTACAGTAACAGATACTGTGGAGGACAAAATACTTCAGCGGTAAATCTCAAAACCATTCCACAGCTCTGTGTACTTCCACTATTTTTTTTCTTTTACCTCAGAATAGATATTTCTGACTGAATCAAATAACCCAACCCACCCATACAGATTTTATTTCCAAGTAGGAAGAAAATATTCCAAGAACAGGAATATTCAAGAACATACTGAATACTAAGAATTTTAGTATTTATGCCCAAACCCAAATTCAATGATATATCTTCAAAAGTAAATAAATTTGTACTTAAACATCTTTCCACTGGGCATCTCTCTTCTATTTATATGATTAAAAATTTCTTCTATAAAAACATTCAGTAACATAAACGCTTAAGTGAATTATTTCATTTACCTAGCAATAATTAAGTTTATTACATGGGGAATAGACTTCTGATAATTCTAAGAGAAAAACATGTTTTCTTCATTCTTAAGTTTACATGCTATCTGCTTAGAAGGAAACTTTAATGCAAATATAACCAAGACAGGAAATATACAGAGTACAACTCTGCAGTCTTTTAGAGCAAGACTTGAGAACAAGTGTTACACAGAGCTATAAGACTGTGAATGAAGTTCACAAAGAAAGTGGGAAACTATGTTTTAATTCAGCCTAAATGTACCTAACAAAAAGGAAAATCACTTATGACAGAAAAGGACGAGCAAGACTTACGTAGGAAAAAATGTAGAAATAAGTGACCATAAACCACAAAATTATTTAGAGCCTTCCAAAAAGTATCATTACAAAAGCAATAACCTAGGCTCACCCTGAGGAAGAGCACTCATTTTTTTCCTTAGAAGCATTTATCTCTCTATTTTTAAATTATTTTTATAAAGTGGGGACTTCAGAGACAGTTGTTAAACTAAAAACATTCTTCTAGGTTTGGGATGAAACAAAAAATCAAAATCTTGCTCATTTGCAGAGCAATATTAAATGTCCCCCCCTCGCAAACTTATTTCATAAACATGTCAGCTATCAAGTTAACATTATTTAAAGGACTTTATGTTGTAGTTACTGAATGCAACCTAAGCTATATCTATAAAGGTCTGACATTGATCCCTGGCTATATAAAACATGATACAGAGAGGCACTAAATAAATAATCTGTATACTGCTTCCAAAGCATCTCTATTTATCACTGCATTAATGATAAGGATCTGATTTAAAGTGAACCCTAGCGAGGGTCAAATCCGAGCACAAGCTGTAATATGATCTGCAACAGTGCTGATAACCTGAAACAGTATGAAGAAATCCTGTCAGATAAATAAAACAAACCACTTGTCCATTAAACAGCTTAGAGGCCAACAAAATCAAATGAGGACAGAACTTTTTTTTTCTTTTATTCTTTTATTTTTTGTTTTTTGTTTTAAAAAAGCACAGAAAAGCTGCACCTGATGATCAAGCCAGTCTAAGGCTAATGAAATAACACTACACAGAACAGCAAAGCCAATCTTAAAAATAACAAACAGCCATTCATGAGGAACAGTTAAAATGTGCCCTTTGCTTCAATCCAACCTCAAGAATTCTCACTAACCTCTAAATAATCAAAGGCAATTGTTTTCAAGACATTATCAAATGTTTAATGAGAATAACCCAGATTATAAATGAAAAAAAAAATGTGGGATTTTTGGTTTAAATATATTTGTTCTTAAAAATCTCATGATGCAAATAAAACTATCTCTTGACTTACTGAAGAAAATTCTCACTAATCCTTTTTAAAAAAATAACTGTTTCAAAGTCGTGTGGAATAATGGGGGAAAATTTGATTAGTGTGTGTCTTAAATATGTGAAAAAAAATCCAAAATCTAGGTTGCCTGATTGCCCTTCACTGAAGCTGCCTCCCAGCGTGGAATGCCTGCCTAGCCTTCTCATAACACAAGGCTTTGGGCTTTGTTCAGTTTGGTTTCTAGTGTCATTTGCTTTAGGGCTATCAGCCAAAGCAATGAGAAGCTCAGGACTGAAACTCAGGAAATTCCCAATCCACACTCATTCTGCTGTCCTAAACTTTGTTATGCTTAAGCATGTGAAACTAAACAGCTATATTTTGATCTTTTGGATCGTTTATAATTTTTTTTTGTTTGCATTACAGTAAATAAGCAACATCCCATCACTTCAGGCATAGTTTGAACAAACAAGTACTCTTTTGGCCTGAAGACCACACAGATGAAATAAAAGGAAGGGAAACCAAAGCAGAGATGATTTATCCAGGCCTCATACCCATCTTATTTAGAAGGGCTCCCAACTGCTGGTTAATAGTTTTTCCTAGCATTAGACCTACTTGGCTTATTTAAATGATGATTAAACAAAGTATCTATTTTTAACAGTATATTTTTAATTGATTATTAATCTAATATATATACACAATGCACAGTGGTAAAAGCAATCAACAGATAACTCTTATTCATACTGGATAGTCTTAAACAAACTTATACTGCAATTTAAAAGAAATAATAGCAGCTATAGCAGAAGAAATAGAATACACTTGCAGTAGTAGCTCTACGTAGCTCTATGTGTCTACTGGACACTATCATATAGGTAGTTGCAGAAATATTTCTAATTTTATTCTCTTTCTGCATGCCATGGTCTGCAGGTTTTCTCTGAGCAAGGCTTCTTCCCCCTTCAACTTTACACAAATAAATTAAACAAACATATTCTAATCTTTCTGAAAGATAACAGGCTAGAAATAAAGAAGAATATGTATTTGCTAAGTAAAAGTGAACATTCCTGAGAACTTTTCCCTGTCTACCTACTTGCATGTGTGAGAATAACAATAATGAGCACAATGGGGAAAGAAACTGGGTATCTACATAAAAGAAAATATATGAATATTAGAAGTTATAAAGACTAAATAGTGCAGAAAGAATTAGGAAAACAAGAAGGTCGTGAGCAATGAAAACCAGTTTGAAATAAAAGCAGGAGAGAGAATTCAAAAGGGATTAGACTACTAAACTATTGATGTTTAACTTTGTAAAATTTATACCTTTGAAATAATTTATCATTAAAGTGTTTAACGTTGAACTTTCCTGTATTTTTACTTCACCCGATTTCTGTAGTTGCCTAAATTATAAACTTAATGGTTAAGTTAATAGTTCACTTTGAATTCTAAATCATTTTCCAAAGAGCCCATTTAGGATTTTTCAACCACGAGGTGCAGGACAGGAATACCATTATTTGACAATCAAATGCAATGTGACAGCTTTTAAGCAACAAGTTTTCCAGTGAGGCAAGAGCTAATTTAGCACTGCTGCTCATTATTCAGGTACCAAATAATTCACTTCATTCAAAAGAGATAAAAAAATTAGGGGTTGTATTATCGGAGCAGGAAATTTTGCATTCAGATTGTGTCCAGATTTATGTGCTGAGAAAATCTGATTTTTCAAAATGTGGTTTGGGAAAAAACAGTTCCAGTCTTGTAGGTTTTATGAAACTTACAAAACTGGTATCTTGTCACTTGGAGTTTTGGCCTGGCTGTGTGAGACACATTCAGAATGTGACTGGGTTTTGGTTTTTTAGAAGATTCTGTAGCTTTAGATAATTGTGTACCTGCAATTTTGCAAATATTTTTTAATACGTAATTAGGCAGAGCACAAAGAAAATTCTTAATGGCTTCGGAAGCCAGAATTTCATGTATTAGTGGCCAGTTGTGTGATCACTCCTGAACTTAATATTATTACAAAATCTGATGTAATCAAGGGTATAGTATGTTCTTAGTACTCGGCATAACAGGGGTACCTTCTCTAAATTCAAAGTTTTATCTACAATTTGAAAACTGAAGGCCTGTTAGAGGGTAATTTACAAGTACAGGAGGTAACTAAACTAATATAATTTACTTGAGATTCCCTACAAGGCCCTGTGCTGGGAGCTACAACACCTGTAAAATGGGGTGTCTGATACACCCCAGGGAAACACTTCCTGGAGAGAGCCAGGAAGAAGCAAAGGCAGAAAGCCTTCTCCCTCTCTCCCATTGCCTTTCATTCAATATCTTCTTTCCCTGGCAAGTATCTCTGTGGGAATCAAAAGAGGACAATTTCCAAAACTTCAGTCACTTTCAGATTTATATAAATAAAGTTAGGCTCCTTTTTCTCCATCTATCCACACAGAGGATCCTAAATACTGTATCATGTGTACTTGCATATATATAGCCCTGGTTTTCCCCACCAATTATCACAGCAAAAAAATTTGTCTGCAGACAGATTTTAGGCATGTGCTAGACTTCAAAGCATTCATCAATCCAATTTCATAGTGATAGAGCTGCCCTTTATTGCCTAATCCTTTTATTAAAAAAACACTTATTACTTCACCATTATTATGAACAGTCAGGCCACAAAAACCCTAGAAGATATACTGAACTAACTCTGAAATGATGGATCAAATAATATCTTCTCAATGATAGAAGAAGAAAATATTTTATATTAAATTCTTCACTTAAGACCAAGCAAAACACTTCATTTTGACATACTTCTAAGTAAAACAATGGACACAACTATCGACATCTATAAATATGACAAAAAGAAAGTAATCATCTTTCCTAATTTCTTCTTCCTTTCTCCCTTGGAGAACAAATGCCTATATCTCCCACTTTCTGAAAATACCCTAATTATCCAGTTTTGATGTATAGCTCCACCTCTTGCATATTTTGGTGCCTGCTCCAGTAAATGTCTATTTTGATTAAGTAGAAGAGGGTGCCATATCTCCAGCCCAAGGTAACCTCTTGGAAGTGAAAGGTGCAAGTTCAAATCCACCTAAACAAAAGCAATGTGAATTTTCAAATTTTCAAGAAAATATAATTACTCACAGACTGATCAGAAATAAGAATTAGCTCATATTAATTTAAGACCATTGCATATGTGTTTTTCTGTTACTGTAACATTCAAGTAAGTCCAACAGTTCTGTCACTAAGCCAGCTGTATCTCTCAAATAAGCTGCACACCATTCTTTCTTACTGTTGTAATACTTGGGGTAAAAAAGAATTTAAGTCATTAACCACCTAAAATAAATGTTGAATAATTTTATCAAAGAGAACAGAGACTTGTTTTCCACACAGCCACAAATCTGACTGCTGACATTTACCAAAAAGCTACTTTGTATTTTCTGCACTGACAAGAAATCCCATGTGTTCATAGTGTGTCATGCTACAAAAGTAAGTCAGCCATGGATTAACTTCCATATGTTCTTTTAATTGATTTAGCAAATATAGATAAGATAAAGATACTTATGTGGTATTGTAAAGAGCATAGACTTAAGACCTAGTCACCTTCTGTACCTTCCCAATACAGATATTTGTGGGCATTTCTTATGAAAGGAGCAAACTTTACAGCAGATACCCAGGAATTTAAGAAGGATCATACGCAAGAGAGGGAGTTCTCAGTTTAAATGCTTTAATAAAATTATTATCACAGTCATATACCACTTTCAAAATATATCCACAGTTGGTTTCTGTACGATTTAAAATTATGCTAATGGTTTGTTTCCAAGCTAATTGCTATGATTTCACTTCTATGTGGATTTATAATCCATTTTGATCTCTCACAGAACACACTCTTTGGAGCTGAAATCAGTTTTCTAGACACCCCCAAGAACTAGAAGCCTTTAAAAGAATATTTTACTGTCCCTTTGCAGACATGATCACTCCCAGACTGACTGGTTTTCTGTTTTAATCTCTGAATGGATGCAGGCGTTTGTTTCTCTTTGGTCATACCACATTACATGCTGAGACAGAGACGATCTGTGGGAATTTAGTAACCCGTTCAGAATTCTACATTTTATAAGAGAGAAAATGTCAGCTGTGGTCAGCTTCCTACCCTTTTATGGCTCACTTTTATTATTCACTCCTGCCTCATATTGCCTACACCTCCTGAGCAAATGTTCAAAATTCTATTCAAATTGCAGAAGCTAACTTCCTCTGCGGAGAATAATACAGATTCAAAGGAGGACAAGTGTTGTTTATTAGCAATTACCATGAAAGTCCTTCCTGTAATTAACCTCAGCTTCATGGACACTACTATTTGCACTTCAGCTATCTCATACACAGGGGCTATGTTTCCATTATTGTTAGGGAAGATGAGTCACTGCAGAAGAATGCTTATCTCAAGTCAGTTTTAACTACCTTTTGTCTGCATGAGATATTAGTCTCTGGTACCTACGAGATTACAAGAAAGTCTGGATTTGGGCTTCTTTTTAAAAGCCTCTTTCCTCTTCCCCTTCATATATTCAGAATGCATCAGTAACAGCAACAGGGCTGAGAGTTATAGAAAATTCTCTTTTCATTTAAATGTACTCTTTGCCTGTATGATCACTGAATCATAACCAAGAAGAATTCCAGATTCTGCCCAGCTAACGGGAGGTCTAAGACACTGAATAACCCAACATTTGCTCTGTAGGCCATAAAAAGACAATGGTGGAGGATTTGTTTTAACATTTTTCAAGCTCTCAAAGAGAGCAGAACTACAAATCAGTGCAGTGATGTATGCCTTTAGCCTGACAAAAAAAAATCCCAAGCTCACCCCAACTTTGTTCACAAAACACAATAAAATATGAAAATACCACTACGATGCACATGCCTAGATTTTTTAGTGTGTGTGTGGGTTTTTACCTTTTTTTTAATAGTTGAACTGTCTGAACATTAGGAGATGTTAAAGAATACACTTACCACACCAGAACATAAATGTGTATCTGAGTTCCTTGAAACAAAAAATCCAATAGCCCCTCCATGACCTAATCCTGCAAAAATGCTGCAGACAGAATTTCCATATGCCATCACTGATTTTAACAGGAGACAATCCACATGCAACTACCTGCCGATATTCATCACAAGACTGGGTCCTTCTGAAAGGTATTCAAAAGCAGCTTTACATGTTTCACAAAAATGGAATGAGTACAGAGTAAAGTTAAAGCTTTACTAGTAATACAGTATTAAACAGCATAGTTGTGATTCTTGCAGTCTGACTGCTACCTAAATTAAAATCCGATTCAAGGGGCATAGCATTCGCCTTCTTTGCCTATTTAGCTATCAGACTATCAAGCAGAACTTACAGAAAAATAAAAACACTAATTAAGACTAACTGAGACTTGAAATTCTTCCCATACTCACTGCTTTGAGCAATTTCATTTCACATTCCCAAGTGTTAATTCCAGAGAGTTAAATGAAAGCCTGCAGAAATCTGTATTAACCGTGAGGTCAGAGATGAGAATATTCCTTTACTTCAGATGTAAGTTTATTTGTTATTTTATTGTTATTTTAATCTTGTGGGATAACAGTAGCTAACAGCAAGACAGAAGAGTAGGCCTGGATTATTGCATGCAAAACATTTGCACATCCACTCCACTATGACATTAAGTTTTAGAATACAACCTTTTTTTCTTTAAGAATTTTTGAATGCTGCTGATGCAGACTGCATTTGACCAAACTGAGATGGAATGCCATGTCTTTGATGAGTTGTTTTGTTGGATTTTTTTCAACATATACAGTGAACCAACTGCAGACATAAATTGCATACAAGCTTGTTTTTTTCCTTCCCACTGGGAGTGGCAACTGAAATCTGGACCTTTGCCACACTGGTTGTGCAATTCAGATCACAGTACTTACAGAGACAAGATGGTCAGTGCACTAGCATACTAATGCATCTGACTACTAGACTGGCCATTATTAGTATTTTACAAATTAAAGTAAAACCACCATTTAATGTCAGACAATACCATTCCAAGTAATTTTTATTATTGAAACATAACTTCCAGAGTAACCACCTATTTCTAAAGGATAATTTTGTAAACTCACTGTTAAGGTTTGCAGTTGCTCTAAAAGTGGCATTGAATTTGAAGTTCTCAAACAATATATTGGAAAGAAGACAAATATTTTCTATACTTTTTTTTTCCTGTAGCTCATTCATAAACAACTCTATGGTTTTCAGTTCTGCATAAGAATTAACTAATAGCTTGGTATAATCAGTTTCTGGTTAAGACAAAAGAGAAATTAGCTATGTAATAATATTTTTAATAGCCTGATTAAATCACTATTGCACTTACACAATTCCTCCAAAACATCAAAAGTGTTTTTCTTTTTCTTAATCAGTTGTCCTCTTTCAGCAGTTACACATTGTCTTACTAAACAGTTTTAACAGTAACATGAAAAACATCATGAGCAATTGGGTGGTATCATATTCCTTTTCCATATCACACCAAAAATCAACAAATCCACTGTATTAAATGCTTATTTGAAGTTTAGTAAGGATTTTCATATCCATAAAGCTTTTAGCAAACCAATAATTTTTCGTTAAGGGAAAACCCAAGTGATAAGGTATGCACATTTGGAAAAGCAGCTGTGATGAGCTCTACATTTCCAGAGAGAAGGGAATTTTTTTTTAAAAGATATGTTACTAGTTTTGGAAGTCTTTTCTTGTTTTGCACGGGCATTAGGAGCATGAAAAACTTTTTCATTTTTAAGGTACTGACAAGGGATTACATGGAGTAAGCTCTGTTAGCTTTCCTTTCTCTCTAGCTTTTAAAGCACATTTAATTATAACAAAATGGTACTTTGCTCTGTCAACAAGTTGTGAAGTCACTTGCTCAACCTTTTTCCTCTCATTCCCCTGCTATTCCTCTTCTTTGGTCCTGTTTAATTTTTTGTATTTCCTGATTTTTATCTTGGGAAAACAAAAGGCAGCTGCACTAAGTTACATGAAGCAGCAAAGTGACTGCTAGTTAGTGATTTGCAGGTTCTAAACAGTGAGTTGTGTGAAATGAAAAGGGGAGTGTCATGTTGCAAAAACTCTTTTCTCTCCCCTTTCTACAGCTGTATTTCTAATCAGCAGAAGATACATCTTGCTTATAGTCAACCCCCTTTCTCTCTGCACATTCTTAACCTTCTATCTTATGCATGGATCACTGGTTAGCTTAGAAATGCACAGACACAAAAGGGGGAGCTGACATGTGAGGTTTGATGGCAATAATGGCTGTTTATAAGCCTAATCCATCACATTTAGTGGACACCTCCATTTTTGTCCCTCTGAAAAGGTATAAATAATAAAATGGTATAGCTTTGGCTCAGAGGTGCCTTGGTAAATATTTTAACTATTTACAAGATCACACCAACAACAAAAGAAGCATCTGTACCATCCATACAGAGGTCTCTGAAGCATTAGAATTGTACCCAGATGGTTCTTACAATTCATCAACAATAAAATGCCTCCATGACACAGCTTTTGTGACATTATTGATATTTTTATATGCCACTGTTCAATACTCCAAACCTGCAGTTTTTTCCCCCAAGGACATCTTAGTAAATATTCTTTCTGTCTAGAGAAATAACAAGAAAAACTTAACAATAAGGATCCACACACAAGGTAGATCCAGCTTCAATAATTCTCTCCAAATACTCAAGGATCCAGATTACTCATGTTTGTCTTTAAGAAACATATTAACTGGAACACATCAAGGGTAATGTTGTGTCAAATCCCTTGATAAACTCAGGCTGCTATTGGCTATGCAGGCAGCAGCAGTTAAAAGTTTTTCTTTGATTTTACTTGCTTATGTCCATACCACATGCAAAAGCAGAATGTCATACACAGTAACAAACTATAGGATAGGAAATTCAGCTGTCACAAAATGAATCGGATGGGATTCCTATTTAAGATCTGACAAGTCAGCTCTGGGGACAAAGCAATGTTTATTCTCTTCCTTCATAAAGCAAAATACTTGAAAGTGGTAACACATAGGTATATATACAGTATTATAGATCTTGTTTTAATCTAATTAGAGGCTCTTGTTAAGTAACCCATATGCTTAAAATGTTGCATACTGAGTCACTAGTTCACTGAGCAATTTTAGCTGAATTTACTACCTATTTTTAATAGTCACTACCCATTTTTTTGTTGCTTTTAATCTTACTCATGCATATTGTAAACCTGTCTGTGCTTTAAATAGTCTTGCCTAAACAATTTACTCAATTCCATAATATTCTTTAAACCATTGACGTTTCAATCACGAAACAGAAAATCTTTCTTAAATGTTAGTTTAAATGGCTTATACTATTGTATAATGTCTATATGCCAGTACTGAATATTTTGTCTCTAATTGATCAAAACCTTGATAAAGTAATTAAATCTCCCTGGTGTAAAATATACACAAGCACAAACCCACATAAAAAAATGAACGCTGGTTCTAAATAATATTATATTAATTCTTTATATCTCTGCACACACACATGCTTTCTGAGAAGGATGGGAAACATAAAAGAGAAGAATGCTAACAAAGAGTAACAACAAAACTACATACTTTTCAAAATAGAAATACTGTCAGATAAAGTTTGAATCACTTCTCCTTCCCAAAGTTAAGCAAAATGGTATAGAAGCAAAGCAATTCAGAAGCATTCCTGAATATTAGTGCTACCCCAATTCCAAAATTTGGTCAATAAAATTAACAGCCGTCCTTTGAATGGAATATCACACCTCTAAATGAGTTCAAGCTGGTGCTGTTATTGTCCAGAGGAATGTGAGATTTACATTTCACAGCTCCTCACCAAAGTAATGAATGAATCTGATCTCGTAAACAAACAATTCCAGTTACATGTTATTTCAATGGCCCTCCAACAATGTGTGCCTCCACAAAGAAAAATATTTATCATGTTTGTGCTCAGCTCCAATTCTAAATGGGACCATAATAAAACGAAACTGTAAAAACCATTTTCACAGCTGAGCTTGCAATTTAATAAACAGATGCAAACAACAGTCTTTGGAGATCAACAGTTAAAAAATAAATTATGTAGAAGACTCCCCACTCACAATGGGAACAATTGCAATGGCCTCCAGCAATATGTAGTAGAGTCACAAGGTAAGTCAAAAGTCCTTGGACTTTTCACAGCCATCAACCTTTGAAGTATGTTATCTATGCCAATCAGTCAGATGATTCCAAGGAAAGGCCCGAAGTGATTTGCTTTGTTTGCATGGTTCTAAATATTAAATAATTAATCTGTAAGCACCAAAGATCTTCAGACATACTATACTTGAACTGCGCTGACTTAGTAACAATTACTAATCCACTCCATTCCTTACTCTCCATTGCTCTCCAAAAAAAGTCATCACTTTTTGTAGTGGGAAGGTTATAGTTTTAAAAACTCCAGATCTTAAAAACAACAGTGTGACACTGTGTTGTATTTAATACCGAGTTTTCAGAAGTGCAAAGAGATAGAATAGTCCCCAAGCTTTCATTTAAGTCAGTGGGAACTTTCCCCTCAGCATAAGTGAGAATTTGTTAATCTGAGTTCTTGAGAGTCAAACCTTTCAAATAATATACTAAGCTAAGGGTGAATTCGCACAGTACTTGGCTGCAATTGTATTTTGAGTCATTGAAGGCATGCATTAGATTATCATGAGTGACCAGAGATTTCACAAGAACTCAATTCACCAATTAAACCTTCTTTTCTCACAACTTTAAGTATTGTTATGACCTAGAATACAATGATACCACACAAGATCAATAGCAACTACAGTGGAAGGGATGCAGACAGACATGAAATTTTAACAAGCCTGCTCTTTCTGGATGGCAGTCAGGCTGCATGATGTTTTGTTTTTTTTTTCCTTGAATATGGATATAACTCTTTAATTCTGTAAATGGTAAAGGGTGGGATTCAGTTATGCATTCAGAAGGATTACTACTCTAATGTTACAGACTAACACAGTTGCATATCTACAGCAAAACAGATGCAAACCATGGTATTAAAGCTATCAGAAATGTACACCATGACCTGAAGACCTTAAACTAAATATCAGGGTGGGGGGGGAGAGGTGGAATGAGGGCACAGAGTGGATTAAAAAATAAATAAATTAGATCTGTCTTCACTTACTTTCTCTTCAACACACCATGGCCCAAAGTCAGGTCGTCCAAGGAGGATTTAGTCCCACCGGTGTGCTCTGTTCATTTCCTGAAATGCCTGTATGCTAATGCACGCAGCATGGGGAACAAGCAGGAGGAATTAGAGGTCTGTGTGCGGGCTAAGGGTTATGATCTAGTAGCAATAACAGAGACATGGTGGGACAGCTCACATGACTGGAATGTGGCCATGGATGGATATGTGCTTTTTAGGAAAGATAGGGCAGGGAAGCGAGGTGGTGGAGTTGCTCTTTATGTGAGAGAGCAACTAGAATGTATTGAGTTTCGTGCAGGGGCTGATGAGGGGCAAGTTGAAAGTCTGTGGGTAAGAATTAAGGGGCAAGCAGGTGTGGGTGACACAGTTGTGGTGTGTAACAAACAAGAACATAGTAGAAAAAAAATGTATTGTACTGAAGCTGAAAATTCTTTTTGAAAAATGTCAGAAGACCAGGTAGATTATTAAGCAATACAGTAAGATAATTATTTGTTTGCCTTGTTTGTACAATATTAACTACCTAATTTGTAAGGCATGGTGATAGAATTTAAATGCTAATAAAATCTTAACTGAGCTGATGTAATCACAACAAAACAGATTTTATATGAGTACATATCCTGTGTGGAAGGAACAAAATACCCAGCAGGACCAGAACCCTGGACTTCCACAGGGCAAACTTTGGTCTCCTCAATCATCTATTAAGGGAAATCCCATGGGACAGGGTGCTAGAAAATAAAGGAGCTCAAGATAGCTGGTCAACATTCAAGGACCACTTCTTGCAAGCACAGGATCAGAGTGTCCCAATGGTTAGGAAATCTAGTAAGGGTGCTAGGAGACCTGCATGGTTAAAGAAGGAACTACTGGGCAAACTTAAGTGGAAAAGGAAAATCTATAGATCATGGAAGGAGGGGCTGGTCACTTGGGAGGAATATAGGACTGTTGTCAGAGGATGTAGGGAGGCAATTAGGAAAGCTAAGGCCTCCTTGGAACTTAACCTTGCAAGTCAGGTTAAGGATAATAGAAAGGGCTTTTTCAAGTACATAGCTAGCAAAACTAGCAATAGAGGCAATATTGGCCCATTGAGGAATGAGGTGGGAGCCCTGGTGACAGAGGATATAAAGAAGGCAGAGGTGCTGAATGCCTTCTTTGCCTCTGTCTTCACTCCTGCAGGGTCTCCCTATGAGCCCCAGATTCATATAGCCCCAGAAGAAGTCAAGATAGAGGAAGAGTTTGACATGGTAGATGAGGATTGGGTTAGGGATCAGTTGAGTAATCTGGACATCCATAAATCAATGGGTCCAGATGGAATGCACCCAAGGGTGCTGAGGGAGCTGGCGGAGGTCATTGCTAGGCCACTCTCCATCATCTTCAGTAAATCATGGGCAACAGGTGAGGTGCCTGAGGACTGGAGGATAGCAAATGTCACTCCAGTCTACAAGAAGGGCAAGAAGGAGGACCCGGGTAACTATAGACCGGTCAGCCTCACCTCCATCCCTGGAAAGGTGATGGAACAACTTGTTCTTGTGACTATCTCCAGGCACATCAAGGACATGGGGGTCATCAAGAGCAGTCAGCATGGTTTTATCAAGGGTAAATCATGTTTGACTAACCTCATAGCCTTCTATGAGGAAATTACTAGGTGGATAGATGATGGTAGAGCGGTAGATGTGGTTTATCTTGATTTCAGTAAAGCATTTGACACCGTCTCCCACAGCATCCTTGTGGATAAGTTGATCAGGTATGGGTTTGGTGACCAGGAAGTGAGGTGGATTAGGAACTGGTTGAAAGGAAGGAGTCAGAGAGTTGTAGTCAATGGGGTAGAATCTGGTTGGAGGTGTGTTACTAGTGGAGTCCCACAAGGGTCGGTGCTGGGACCGGTGTTGTTCAACATCTTCATCAACGACCTGGATGAGGGTATAGAATGTACCCTCAGCAAGTTTGCTGATGACACTAAGCTGGGAGGAGTGGCTGACACACCAGAAGGCTGTGCTGCCATTCAGAGAGACTTAGATAGGTTGGAGAGTTGGGCGGGGAGAAACATGATGAAATTCAACAAGGGGAAGTGCAGAGTTTTACATTTGGGGAAGAACAACACCATGTCCCAGTACAGGTTGGGGGCTGAACTGCTGGAGAGTAGTGTAGGTGAAAGAGACCTGGGGGTCCTGGTAGACAGGAGGATGACCATGAGCCAGCAATGTGCCCTTGTGGCCAAGAAGGCCAATGGCATCCTGGGGTGCATTAGAAAGGGTGTGGTTAGTAGGTCAAGAGAGGTTCTCCTCCCCCTCTATTCTGCATTGGTGAGGCCACATCTGGAGTATTGTGTCCAGTTCTGGGCCCCTCAGTTCAAGAAGGACAGGGAACTGCTTGAAAGAGTCCAGCGCAGAGCTACGAAGATGATTAGGGGAGTGGAACATCTCCCTTATGAGGAAAGGCTGAGGGAGCTGGGTCTCTTTAGCTTGGAGAAAAGGAGACTGAGGGGTGACCTCATCAATGTTTACAAATATGTAAGGGGTGAGTGTCAGGGGGACGGAGTTAGGCTTTTCTCGGTGATGACCAGTGATAGGACAAGGGGTAATGGGTGTAAATTGGAGCATAGGAGGTTCAAGGTGAATATCCGAAAAAATTTTTTTACTGTAAGAGTGACAGAGCACTGGAACAGACTGCCCAGGGAGGTTGTGGAGTCTCCCTCACTGGAGACATTCAAAACCCACCTGGATGAGTTCCTGTGTGATGTACTCTAGGTGACCCTGCTCTGGCAGGGGGGTTGGACTAGATGATCTCTCGAGGTCCCTTCCAGCCCCTAAGATTCTATGATTCTATGATTCTATGATGATTCATTGCTAGTAGCCTAAACAGAGATGAACTTTTAGATTTTAATATTGGTTAGGCAATATACTTAAACTCTGTAAGTCTCACTTTGTAGGTTCCAGCATGTGATGGACTTCAGCTTAATATTTATTTTAGTATTCAGTATGTAATATGCTAATAAGAAAACCAAGTGATTCATAAAAATAAATCCTTTCCCCCCGCCCCCCCCTAAAATAAGCCTCCTTATAAAAGCAAATTTTAATCAAAAACTGTACATCAGAACTCTGACCTGGCCAACTGCCCAAGCAATGACTCTGCCCAGCAACAGTCTCTAAATATAGAAAAAAGAAACTAGCCGGTGCTAAAATACATTGTTTGTCCTTGGCACATTCTTTGAATTAATTAAGAATTAATTTGGCCTTTTGAATTGTCATAGGAATCCTCTAATATATGCATGATAATAGTAGTGAAGTAGTGTAATAGATAAAAAGAGCAGTGATAAAACAGGTATCTAAAGCCTCTAATTAGATTAAAACAAGATCTGTAATGCTGTCTATATACCTATGTGTTACCACTTTCAAGTATTTTGCTTTATGAAGGAAGATAATAAATATTGCTTTGTCCCCAGAGCTGACTTGTCTCTGAGTTTTCTATCCTAAAGAGCAGGAGCTCCCTCAAACCTTTTGAATTTTTCCAGGTGAAGATGTTTCCATTGAAACTCAGAGGATCCCAGCATGATTAGTTACAATAAGCTTTACTGAAAGAGTAGAAGGGTAGAAAACAGTGACACATGAAGCACTTTCAAAATGCATGGGTCACAAGTTTTCTCTATAAATTTTTGATCAGGATAAATTGAATTAATTTTGAAAGTCAAATGGTGAACCCCTTTCCTCACTACTGATCTAGAAGGATCTACTTTGATTATCAAACTGATTATAAGACAATACAAGTAATTCTTAAGATTTTGCATATGCATTTTTATGTCTGCATTTAAGTTATATGCTTAAAGGAATCTTAAAACCAAGTTTTTTGGAATATAGTAACATTTCGTATGGAACCTTGCTATGTAAATATATATATTTACAGAATCACAGGATGTTAGGGGTTTGTGAAATATGGGCTGCTCCACGAGTGTGCGCATTAAAGATGGTGTAAAGGTGTCACAGAAAATGAGCCAACTGATGCTTCTCTGAAGTGCTAGCTAGACAATTTGATCAAGATGCTCTAATGATTTATAAAGTACAATCTTAAACATTGATTAACAGTGTGCCTTTAGTAATCTTTAGTAATCAAGAATCAGCTCAGAAATCAATGATAACTTTTATGGTAGTACACCTTCCTAGAGCTCTAATCCCATCAGATGGTATTTTGAACACTGAAAGTAGTGTCTGTTCCCCCAGAAGTTATTTCACATTCCTTTATAATTAAAATATGGCTTAAAATAATGGGCCCTAAACACACAACTAGATTAGTTGCATGTAGTCAGGCAGCCAGCTATGCACACTACACACTGCATTTTTAACAGTCTTCTCAGTGTACAGAGGAAAAGCCAGGTAGCAAATTTATTCTCAGGTGATTGTGCAGGCTCTGGTCCAAAGTCCACGTATATAAACAGGAACATTTCCATTTACTTTAACACGCTTTGGCTCACATTCCAAGAAATACACATTTCACATTCCAAGTTAGCACCGATTCACTTAATTATTACATCTCTGACAACTAACTGGACATATTTATATAATAAATTTTCCAGTTACTGATAAGAAAATACTGGTAGCTTTGGTCCCCCCTGTGAATAAAATTGATGCTGATGACAGATGTGATATCAAAAGCTTGGAATTCTATATTTTTATGCTGGAGGCTTGTACTCTGGCTTTCTGGAGCTGATGGTTGAATTTCTATGCAAGACAATGACAGCATGAGTAAGAGTACTAAACTCACCATAACCAGTGTCCTTTGTTTAAATTTGCACTGTGCAAGTCCATTATTGTCAAAACAGGAAGCTTTACCACACCAATTCAATCTATCTTTTGATGCACGTTGTATTTCACATCTACGAAGCATATGAATCTGATACAAGCTGAGTCTCTCCTGAGAGATATGGACATTTACAGATCTGCAAGCTCCCAGTTCAGTCACCATCAGAGTAATCAATATCTAGATCAGAAAGACTGTAAATAGAAACCACGCACAAATGTTTCACATTTGACAAGATATTTTAGTTTATGTTCTTTTTAACAGTAATAAATTTTAATATTTCCAACAGTTGTTTGTAAAACATCTCACATGTAAAGAGAAAACATTATTCTAATGCATAATTACCCTTATTCTAAATTTATTTGGCCTTCACAAGTTTTTTCAGACTTTTCATACACTAAAACTGAAGTGAAAAGCAAGATGTAATAAAGATGTCATCAACTACCCCAACACTTCAGTTCTTTCGAGGTTATTCTATGCAGGACTAATATGTAGTAGAAAAAAAATCTAGCAGACTGGAATACTAGCTGATAATGATTCTAGAAGAATGACATCCTGTCCCCTTCCCTTCTCCTTCCTTGTGTGTGCGATCTGTTTTGATGACAAACTGAAGACATCTTTTTACTTCCTCTTAATTCTCTTCACACTGTGGTGTTTCCATCTGTGTCGTGTTTGTTCTATCAACTCTCCACCAAAGTTTTGCCAGAGAGCAAACACAAAAAACCAGTATCACATTAAAAAAAACTTGACCGAAATATTTAACAGTTTCTAGGGACTGTTACACTAGCTAAACTTTTTTCCTACAAGAAATTGCTGTTGGACACATAGTCACAGCCGTGAGCAGTATCTGCACATCCTTTCCAGGATCAAGGAAAAAGAGACTTGTTAAACTGCAAAAGGGACAGACATGTTGTGTTCCAAGACAGTAGCAATTCCTCAAACATTTCCAAACCCAGGAGGAACAGACAAGCAATTCATAGGTTTTAATATATGCACAAGACCTAATTCTCATCTCAGATGGTATAAAATGTCTAATGTTTTTCCTGACAGAGGTTTTGATTACATGAGAGCTTCATTCTTCATTCATGTGGTGCAAACACAGTGAGCTAATTCTGGAAATGGTAGGGCTGATTCAAAGGAAACTCACTGTCTTAACATCAGTATAAACCTGAGGTCATAGTCTGACTGCTTCATAATAAGGATCGTAAATCCTCTGCCAAAAAGCTCTATGAAAATAAACCTTAGAATTGAGAAATATTCATAGCAGTAGAATGTAATAATGCAACTGTCTAAATAAGGATTTTACCACTATATGTTCAATTAACAACATAATAGTCTCACTTTCTTAGGGTCCAATTTGCATTGGACAGTAAACATAAGACTAAAAACAAAAGGGAAAACATTTAGGATTCATGGTCTTTCTCAACTGCTGGATTCATCAAGTGACCATTAGGCATGTTTCATGCTGCAGTTTATACCTCAGTTTCCCTACTTGTAAGCTGAGATAAATAATAAATTCTTTCCTTGAAATAGTTCTAAGCCTCTCTGTCATCTACAGAAATTTACTTTTGTAATATTATTAGTTATCTACAACAAATGACTTTAAACAAATCTGTCTATTGTCAACATGGTTCAAGTTACACAGTACATAATCCATGTATCTTTTGTAAGTATAATTCACTGATTTTTAGTAAAAAAATCTTCAAAATTAAATGCTGCTATGCATTTTATTGCTCAGCTTGTACTTTTCTTATTGCCGCATGCCTGCCAAATTCATCTAATCAACACAACAATCTAACTACAATCAAAGACAGTGGGAGTATTTATAAATCCAATCTGCTGCAGGAAATATGAAAAAATACAGACCTTACAGTATTCAGTAATAAGAACCTAAAGGTAATCAGAGTATCTGCTGTTCTGAAAGCTTTTTTTCTATTCCTTCCATAATTTCATTTGCACTTTTCTTATGGGCAAACACAGATACTATCTTTAAGGCCATATTACATTTAAAAATTCAAGCTAAATGAGAAACATAAAAACACCAGAAAGTCGTATTTCCAATATATCATGCCAATAGAGCTAGCCCTTATACAAGAGAAAACGATGTACTTTCTGCTCATGTCAAAGAAATACTTTATATTGTGGCTTATTTCTTGTTGAGATACACTGCACACCTCATCACTTTATCCTGCCCTTGACAATGGATCTCACTCTTCCTAAAAGCACCACATTTATTGCAGAGATGCAGATCAGCTCTTGGGCAAGAGTCTAGGCAGCAGCCTGCTTCTGCCCAGTTTTAGGGAGTGCTCTGGCAGTGTGGCAGGCTGGGTTGGAAAGCCAACTGTTAGAGTAGTTGCCACAGCCTTTCTTTCTATCATGGCTTTTTACAATAAAAAGGCAGGGATTAACTGTGGACACAGCTTTCCACCTCTCCTGAGCTTAGAAATTCTTTAAGAGAAGTTATGTTTGATCCTAAGGAATGTGGAAATGAGGGGAAGATGCCTCCACCACAAGCAACTACAGGGAATTGATGCACAGGATAGAAGAAATGTCCTGACAGGCTGAAAACAGACCATTAATATCTAAACCATATCTACAGTCTTTACTGTTTTCAATGGTTTTGCTTCCCCCTGCCCCAGGACAGTGGTTTCAAATCCACAGGTATTATCACACATCTTTTAAAGGTAGGAAACTGCAGCAGAGAAAGCTAAGGTCAAAAGTTTTCAGTAATTCCAAGTGCCCACCTTGGGACTTCTTCACATGTCTTTACAGTATACAATAACATGTGCACCCACAAGCAACAGTGACACTCAGTATTCAATCATACTTTGAAATTGTATGGCAAGATGCTTACACTGAATAATAAATGACCCTAACTGTCTAGCATCATAGTGTAATTCTGTGTCACTGCTGGCTATGTTTATAATATGAGTACTACTTATGCCAAAAAAGAATTTGAGTGCACCACTTCATCTAGTTCAAGCTATCTGCCTTCAAACCACCTGTATGACCATATCACTTACGTCAGTTCCCAAACCCACATCTCATTTTCCTCATCTGGCAAGCTGCTGGGCTCACACAAGAAAGTGAATGTATAAAATGAGTTTGGTTTTGAATACAGTCTTGAACACAATCTGACAGGACATGGCTATGTAGCCTGTATAGCAGATGCAGAAATATATCCTAATTCTCTAGGGCAACATAAATTCATTTTCTTCCTACAGGTGATGCATCTACTTTCTAGCCTTCTTAACCAGTCTGCTCAGGCCTGCTGCATTTTATTTCCACTTTGCTGTCAACCCACTTAGTCTGTTTCTGATCTCAGCGTCATCTGTATAAAGCAGAAGTGACTCCTGTGACTACATGGGGCTAAGATCAGAAACAATCTCAAAATGTAATAAAAGTGAGGTATCAGGGCAGTTACAAATATATTTTCGTTGCACATGGAACTGTATTCAGGAGCATTTTACACTTTTAATGTGTTGCAATTTTAATATGTTGGGCCAGTTTCTGTCAGTGTAAATTAAACAGACTTTGACTTCAAGGAATGATAACGTATAATTCTGGCTCACAGCACAAAGTAATGGTGACTTACTTGATTTCTCTCCTACCAGTAACATTTCTCAAATATAACACTTTAGTGTTTTTCTAAAAAAATATTTGACTGTCACTACAGTGCTGAAGGAGATCTGACCTCTTGTAGTACCATTTCATTTAAATGTTGCGGGGTAGCCTGCTAATTTACGCAGAAGAGCTCATGTTTCTCAGCAAGCTTGAGTTGCTTTTAAGTAGATCTGTCAGAGGGCAGAGTTTTGCCAAGGCAAATGAAGTTTTAAGGGAAACAACTATTTGTTGATTTGTTTGTTTCAGACCGGTTGAATGTTTTAGGTTGAAAAACACTTCTAGGTTTCTTGAGTTCATGGAAAAAATTAACCCAACCATACGTTAGAGTTGGTAGCAAAGTATTATCACACTGAAGAAAACGGAGATGTCCTGGTTTACACTACCAGCAGATCTAACCCTAGAAGCTATTTGTGTTAACCAATATTTTGGTGAACTGCTACTTTTCAGGCAATTTTCTTTCATATTAAGGCTTGTTTTAGTAAGATTTGCAGCACATGAACTTTGCAAGAAATTCATGAAACAATATGACTTGTTAATGTGAAAGGAGAAAGTAGCATTCTTTGAAACAGGAAAAGTTAGAAGAGGGGAAAAAATTTAATTCAGAAAATAAACTTTTTAGGAAAAACCTAAATCTGTGTTCAAGGCAAAGATCTGATAAATATTGAGTAAATAAGTTCAAGTTCATAGCAGCTGAAGAACAGTTCAACTTCAACCGTATCATTGTCAGGAAAAACAAATACAAACTTGCCCCAAAGCAAAACAACATTAGAGAAATCAGGAAGAGGACAGATAGACAGACAGTAAGTTATGGACATAAAACTCTTTGTACCAAAACCAATTAACCCTAACCTAAGGCAAGCTTTTTCTTCTAGCCCTTCATTTAAAGGTTTTACAATTTATAGCCTGTGTTTCTCAGGGGAGGTCTAGCTCTGCTCTGATTTCACATTTCACAGCAGCACATGTGTAAACCTGCTGGAGCACAAAGCACATAATCTAGCTGATACCAGGAAATTCACTTTTCACAAGTGAAAATACACTGGAACTGAGCTGTAACCAAAATTCACTTCTATTGCAACAAGCCACACAAACATGTTTGCAGAAACGTCAGATTGGAGTGATACTCATCAGAAGTCTGTCAGTCCTATCCTGCACCCGATACCCTTGGAGGAAAAAAAAGCCACAAAACCAACCCACTACATTATTGCTTGAAAGACAACTATATTTTTAAAATTGGACTTGAAAAGTTAAGTTTAGGCTTTCAATAGGCATGTATAATTGCCATTAACATCAAGATTGGAAAATGCAATATGACAACCATTTCATGTACTTACTGCCTTAAAATACCCAGAGAAATATATGCTCAAAAGTCCCAACATGGTAGGAGGAAATCACCAACTTCATAGAGAAAAACATTCAGTTTGCATAAACTTGCATTTTTAATGATGTTGTAAACGTATAAAATCAGAAGTAAAATACACATGTACTAATCTGATTTAAAGACAACACTGCTCCAACAACAGAATTTAGAAGAGGATGCACTTCGCTGTGTATCTGAGGATGCAAGAGGAGAGGAAAATAAATCTGTTTTACAGTAATTCTTTGCAAATACACAAAACCTAATTCATGCCATGACATTAAGTCAGTTGAATAATTCCACATCAATGCTTACTAAACTCTACAGTACTTAGAGAGCAAAGCAACAACATTTTTTCTTCTTCTTTTTTTTTTTTTTTTTTTTTTTTTTAAATAATGCAAAATGTTTATGTACATGTTTAGTATCATGCATTTCTATAGCATAATTATCTTATGGAGCCTTGTCTATGCTAAGCTTTATCTTGGGAGACAGCTTTTCTAAAATTTCCACCAGCTTTCTATTAATTATATAGTTATTTTTACAATACAGGGCTTGGCTAGGGAAATAATTTCTCCTCCTTTGTAAATCCAGAAACATATACATACAGACGTACATGAACAAAGGAGCATTAATAAAATCAGAAAAAACCTCCAGCATTTTAGAACAGCTTGACCCAAGCAACTTTACTATTTTATGTCATGTCCCAAAGCTACATTGTAAGCAGGTGGAAATAGAGTTTTCAAGACTATATATTCCTCTCTTCCATTCAAGACAAAAGAAACACCTGTTTCTAAAATTATCTTATTTCTTGGGAAGAAATACTGGTCCTATGATGGACTGGAGTAAAACAAACAGGGACACTGGTGTAAAGCCACTTAAAGATTTTAATTTGTTTTATTTTATTTTATTATGCCTACAAAGTGCAGCTGTGCTTCATATCCACTGATACATGTTTACTTCTGAGTATATACTACACATCTTAAAAGTGACTAAAAACTCAGGAAAGAAACAATGTATTTTTCTAGTGATCATCTAATTATCTCTAGAGTTTGAAAGCCAGCTCATTTAAGGCAATAAAATGAAAAGCTCATTTATAAGCTGTTTCATGGTATAAATGAACAGCCCACCAGCAAGCCATATTCATAAAAGAGAGAGATGAAACCACCAAAACTGCAGTTTGAGTATACATACAGCACCCTTCTCAAAACAGATAATTTATTTCAGGTCTTACTCAGGTTTACATTTTCTCATTAGGTAAAATTAGATTACATATCCCTTGAGATTCTAAGCCCTAATAGGGAAAACTATTAATGGTATGAGTATGTGTAGTCATCTAAGTCAAAAGATTGTGCCTGCTTACAGAATACATTACTTTTTACCTGAACAAAGTGTTCTCAAATTTGTTTTTCTGCAACTAATCTACAATACAGCTGCATATGAAGACCTGAAACAACTATTTCTGTACAACTAATTAACTCAAAACAGTAGTATGCTCTGCAATGCCATTATTCCCTTTAGAACGGATTCTGTTATAGCAGAGGTGATACAGAGACAACAAATGGAAAGCTGGCTTCTTACTATCCAGAGATTACACTATATTAAAGAAATTAAGGGAACATTCAATCCAGCCTTATTTAAAGCCACCTTATTCTGACTGTGACATCACTACGAATATCAGCGAGTTTCAAGTCTCCAGTGTGTTACCCTTATACCTTCTCAGACAGCTACTTTTCATTTTATTTAAACAGGGAGACAGATTGAATTTGAATACCTCTTTCCTAATCTGTCCCCTTCCCTGCCCCTGCTACTTCCAGATAAAATTTTATAGTCTGATTTTCATTACTTTCCTTTCTGTAGCACTAATTTCCAGCACAGCACCCTCCCACGGACCTGTTCCTTATTTGTCTAGGCAAGTGGCAGCACATACTGTACTTAACCACAAGCTGTGCAATACTGATGAGCTGGCCAGTAAATGCACAACAAATGACCAACATACTCAGAGGCTCAGAAATGGTAAGATGCTCACTCTGCCCAGCTTTCCTTATGTGGGGCTGCTAGTTCCCTAACCTGCCAATTTTCACTAAACCAGTAATCTTTAATCCTGTCAAATTTAGGAGCAAGTCAGAGATAGACAGAACTAAAAATATTTATCACTGGTGAAATCACGTAAGCCCTGTTTCCTCAGAATAAATCTAAGGATTCTTCCAAACATTCATTATCCCTACATGACATAATACCTGCATGACTAAAAACCACAAGGATGCAAATCTGGGCAAAAAAATTCAGTGTAAGTAAACATAAAAAATTTATCTCTACCTGACAAACAACAACAACATGGGGAACAAATGGTTACCTCTATAGCAGTAATATTGGAAGCAAACATCTGTGACACCAAAATGCAAAAAAACCCCACGTAATCCAAATTAAAGACCCCAATGCTAAGCATGTACAAATACAGACTTGAAACTTTCAAGAGGAATTCCAAAAGCTTTAATGTGACAAAATCAAATGCTTGTCCTAGAGTCAGAGAGGTCATGATTATGTCTTTGATTTCAAGCTAAGATTTTCAAGTTAAACCGAGCAAGAAGTTGGCTTTTCTTGTCCCTCATTCTCCAACGGGAGACATAGCACTTGAAAAATCCCTAATTACATTTCAGTTTTTAGGACTGGTGGAATTTCTGTAAACCCAAATGAAAAAAAAATAAAATTACCCCTTTAGGTCATGTTACATGATTCAATTCTGTGTGATTCACCTCTGCAGAGGTAGATACTTCTCTGGGTAATCCATTCTGGTACCTAAGCACTTTTGTTCTGTATTCACTTGCCAAATAGTTTGTTAGCTGTTGTTGAACTGTGCTGAAATACAGCATAGATCAGGACTGGGCCCAGCTTTGTCATTTTGTATTTCTGATTTAGAACTTGTATTACACACTTCACCCATTAACTGGAAGCTGTGCTTTAGCTGGAACTATAAATAACCAGAATACTAGAAATGTGAAGAAATCTAGTTGTAAAAGGGCATAGAGGGAGTGACAAAATAAACTAAGTTGGCAGAAAATAATTTAGGAAATCTCATTAACACACAGTGCTACAATCTTGCAAGCTAACAAAGACAGATATTTAAAGCACATTTAATCAACAAAGAATTTTTCAGCATATACCAAAAGTTTATACAATAAAAGTACTGACAACTGGAAGTTATCTACAGAATTTTATAAGTACTTACAGATGGAAATGTAAATTACTTTTCAGACAAAACAGTCAGTGCAATGAAAATGGCTTTTAATACAACTTGAGTGCAGTTGTTCTTTTGCCAGCTAGTTTCAGAATTACTTTTTTTCTTTTTCTAGCTAATATGTATCACCGAATAACTGCACATTGCTATTGCACATTCTAATTGTTTGGATTATATTTTTTGTTTTAATACAGTTTTATAATTAGATTATTCTGAAGTTAATAGATACATAACCAGAGTTTGTTACTCCCACTCCTTCTCTTCTATATGTTCCATTAGAAATTCCTTCATCCTTCCATTTTGATATTTTCACTCTGTTGAATGTGTCAGTAAATAGTGACTGTATCTGGTATACTGATGATTTAGTATAAAATGGTATTATTGGAAATTATATAAGTACTGAAAATGTACATCCTTTAAAAACTACGGCTATAGACTCTGTAATATCACAAATCAGAGAATTACTTCTCTTAAAGCAGTAAGACTTGTAGACCAGTACAATGATTTGCAGATGTAGTGCATGTTGACAGAGCGTGGTGGTGAGTAGTCATCTGAAATGACTTAGATTCATCTCTCTTGAGATTCAATGTCAGCATTGATGATGAAGGTTTCATCTGCATTCATTAAACTGACAGTGATAAAAGGAAGTCACAATGATCACACTTGCTCATCTTCTCAGGGGTCAGTCAACTTAAAGTATTGCCTTGAGGCACTCAGTACCAAATATCCTCATCTTTAAGAATCAACTTGCAGCCAAGTAAAGCTGAAATTTACTGTATGCATCTATAAGTTGCTATGAATATATTGTTCTGCCAAAAAATAAGCTAATGGCTCAAAATCTATTTTACGACAACAAGAACAACATTTACTAGCTGCCAGATATTCTAGGATTATAATGGAATCTAAAGAAATGTAAATGAAATAACAGAGCAATAACAGAGATTGTGATAAAAAGGTTCAATGAAAATAGAATTAAGCATAAATAATTATGCACTTAAAAAAAAAAAGCTCAGTATGGTGGTGAAGAAAGGGGTCATAAAAAATATCTGTTTCTTCCTACAGCCTCTAAGAAGGATCATTGCTTCTCTATTTCTATCAGCAGTTAAATCTCCAGTGCATTCTTTGTATTAAACTATGTGTGATAATGCAGATGTCAAAGCTACTGGCCACAATAGCCAGTGAGTTCACACAGTGTAGTCCTTTGAGGATGTACCAGTATAGAGCTATAGCATGACAACACACCACCTTAAATTACTGTTTTCAGAGTAATTATTGACCCAGCAAGAACCTTCTCTGCCCAGCTGCATTGTGCAATACAAGAAATACACCACTAGCTGCAGAAGAGGAAGCCACGGAAGTATTGATTTCTCAAACATTGTCAGGTGAGAGTTCTAGGAAGCTGTGCAGGATGCTTTCACATTTACCAACCCACCTAAAGAGACTGTGGCACAGCCAGTAGAAATGAATGTGTTTCCTGGTATGCAGACTGCATTGGAGCACACCAAAACTGGTGCTTTACACCTGTATACACCTGCCTACTGCCTTCACACTATTCATTTCCTTCACGCCTTGAAATCTGAGTAAACTCATGCAGAAGCACTGAGAGGCTTCATTGTCTAGCAATGTGCTATTAACTCATTGGTTTCCAGTGAGCAACTGCATCTCTTTGTCTAATTGTGCCACACACATATATGGATTATTGTCACTAATTCATTCTGCCAGGTGTAAAAGTCTCTTCTGTAAGCCTCTCAAGGTATTATTTCAACACAGAAAACAAGACAGATGTGGTAAGCAATGGTTTATCTGAAAAAAGAGTTTACAATCTGACGGATGCAAATAAAAAATCCTATCAAACATAATTCATAAATTATTTTAAAAAAATCTTCAAATTTCCACAACATACTCCTATGTATAAAAAAGAATTACATTTCCAGCTTTCAATCTGTAATTCATAAACATTAACTAGTCAATCAATGTGCAGATCCAGTTGGGTTTTTTTGCATTTCAATCCAAAGCAGCACAATGGATTTTAAATCCAACAGTGAAAGATAATTCCTTTTAAGATGTGACTTTGAAGCACATGAGCCAATGCATTGGTCACAAGTGACTACTTGGGATACTCTCTGTGTATATATAATCCTCAGGGCCCTAATATTCTAAACACAGAAGCATCAAGAGCCTTTTGAGAGCTACACAACAAATCTCATTATTATTTTGCAGTTGCAATTATTAAAAAAAAGATAAAAAAACCCTAAATTGGTCTAATTACTAAAATACTTAAAGGGATTAAAAAAAAAAAAAGAGAAATATGAAAAAACACGTTACAACAAACTACAATATTGATGGACAAAATACCACTACATGGAACTTTCCTATTAAGCACAGAGAGGTGGATGGCCTCTGTGAAAAAAGCCTACTCATTTTTTATACAACCCTAATGGTTTCTGTACAGGAAGGTGAGAGACTTCACAGTGAATACTGATAATCTGCACAAAGAAATTACGAGTTTTGTCACTATCAGCAGGACTGGATCCTTAGTGTTACAGCTAACTATTTCAATAAAGGAATGGAAGACAATATACCTTTGTTTCCTCTACTTTGGCTGCTCAGAAAGATAAACGGGCTTTTCATACATGTACTTCAAAAGAAATCTAGCACGTCAGGTGGTTGAAATTTTCTCCTCCACTTTTTCTTCTTTTCTGTCAACCCAGGGCAGGAACAGGTGTTATGGACAAATTTACCAGTAGGAGGGGTACAATTGCTGTCCCATTGGCACTATTATGCATTAACTCTTGGCCTACTCTGGCTGTTCATGCCTGTCATTGTTCGGCCTACAACTGGGGCCAAACTGCAGCCGATCGCTCTCTCACCCCACGTCCCCTCAGGGAGAGAGGCGGACAGGTTGAAATACTAACAGTTTGAATGAAATAACAGAACTATGACAAACACCCCCACAAAGCACATCAACTCACACTCGGCCTGGGCCTCAGGAGCAGCAGAGGGAGCAGCAGGGCGAGATGGAGGAGCAGCAGGAAAGGGAACCCCCAGCACAGCTCCCCTTTCCGGCGGAGGTGC
>NW_009953205.1:2274691-2323766 GCF_000747805.2 Chaetura pelagica | reverse complement strand
AAAAAAGCAGCATTGATGACTCAACAAATTGGTACATGCCATGAATATGTACTTGCTCATTGCCTTTCTGTGCAGCATAATTCTGTAAAGCAATGCACATTTCTGTGGGTAAGATTCTAACGGGATGTCTTTCAGCAAATTTCAAAAGTGAAAAGAGCCATACAAATTAATCTCAGTAGAATCTGCCTCAAAATCTCTAACTTGGGTCCTTAGCATTAGAAAGACACTTAAAGATAATGCATTTTTCTCCTCTGTGTGCGCTCCATTCAGAAAAATTCATGAAAAAACACACAATGCTTGTAAGTTGTTACAGTCATCACTGCATTATTATTTCAGTGCTAAAAAGAATTTTCTTTTCTGAACCTCACATTAGATGGCAGTCACTGAAAAAATAATAATACACAGATATGATCTACATAAAGAGCAGAAGCAGCCAGACAGCCTGTGTTCAGCAGTCTCCTGGGACTTTACCATAGACAGTGAGACCATGATTAAAGAGTCCTGTTGGTTATGTTGGTAGTTAAACTTGGCAAGGGTGAAAAAAGTTGGATAAAATTATTTGAAATTATTTTGCCCTTCATTTTCCATGGAGAACAATGAGAAGAATTTCACCTTCTAATCTGAATTTTGATTTATCAACTTTGCACAATGGTTTATTTATTTTGAAGTAAATCCCAGTGACTGTAAAAAGCCTTTCAAACTCTTAAAAAGTATTTCCATACCAGGATCTGCATCCTTCTGATCATAAACTACCCAAATATTTAGAGGAGCTCTATATTTCCTTGGAATGGTTATGTCTATTGAGTACAAGACAGTGCTGAGCAGAGACACTTGAGCTAGCCTGGTTATAAGAAGCAGTATAAACCACAATGCATGTGCTTTTATGCCTAAGAAAAAGATACTGCTACTCTAGACCTAAGCTTGCTTATTCAGAACTCTACATGACATCCTTATTTTACATTATTTCCTTCCCACTATGCAGAGGCTGCTAAAACAAATCTTATGGATACTTTTTTTTTTTTTTTTTTTTTTTAGTATCAAAACATTTAAACAACAGTGAGGGAACCCACTTGCTTATCTGAAAAATCTTCCAAGCTTCTACTATTAATAGTCATACTGCAATGACAAACTTCCGGAAGTCCAAACAGTCACAGGACTCCCAAAGTCTTTAGGTTAACGATGTTTCACTGCAGTGAATTAAACAATTAAAACCACAAAACCAACCGGAAGGTTACAACCAGTACACTACATTATGAAATAATATTCTGATGCAATATTTTAGATTTTGCTTTACAGAGAGAAATAAACAAAATAAAAACATGTTCATGGGAACAACTTATTCATGGTCTTTTATCAAGTAGTTTGCCAAATTACAATTGTTCAGGACTGTCAGAAAACAATCTAAAGACAAACTAGATTCTTGCACAATATTTAAAAAGTATTACTGCTGAGAAAAATCCAGCAAAAGAACAAACAATTAAGTCAAGAGAATGCTTTGCCTTCTCCCTGCCCCCAACTCCAAAAGATTATATGAATTTTAGCTTTGATTTTATTATGAGTGAAAAAAATCCAAGATGTTTCTATTTAAAAATCAAGACTTAGTTTCATCTAAATCTGTCCAGTACTTCCCAGGCCCACTCACTACACAAGGAAAAGTTACACATGGCTCAACAATAAAGGAAAAAAAAAAAAAAAGCACAAAGCTTAGAGAATCATAGAATGGTTTAGGTTGGAAGGGAGTTTAAAGACAATCTAGTTCCAAACCCCTTGCCATAGGCAGGGACACCTCCCACTACACCAGGTTGCTCAAAGCCCCATCAAACCCAGCTTTGAACACTGTCAGGGATAGGGCATCCAGAACTCCTCTGGGCAGCCTGGTCCCGTGTCTCATCACCCTCACAGTGAAGAATTTCTTCCTAATGTCTAGACTACATCTACCCTCTTTTAGCTTAAAACCATTGCGTCTTTTCTATCACTACAGGCCCTGCTAAAAAGTTTATTCCCATCTTTCTTATACATCCGTGTTAAATATTGAAAAGCCACAATAAGGTCTCTCTCAAGCCTTCTCCAGGCTGAAGAACCTCAACTCCCTCAGCATTTCTTCATAAGGGAGGTGCTCCAGCCCTCTAATACAGTTTCTAGCCCTCCTCTGGACTCGTTCCAACATATCCATGTTCTTCTTATGTTGGGGGCCCCAGAATTAGAAACAGTACTCCAGGTGGGATACCCATTGTTCACTGCTTTGCCCACAAAGTTGGACTAGTTCCCAGTGTACACCAGGGGTGCCATCAATCACAGCATCATTGGATCAGAGGATCTTGTCACTGTTTTTCCTCAGTACTTGTACCGTCTGTGCCATCGTCATGTGCATTAAGCACAGGAGTGCTACTCCCTGGGTATAGTGGGAGGTAAATTGTTTTAATCATTTAGTTACAGCAGCAGTAGGAAGTAAAGCTGTGCAAAGCAGCTTTGACTTAGAGGAGAATTAAGACATTAGTGTAAATCTGTTCCTATGATTTACATCTACGCAAATGTATGTTTTCCTTTAAGCTATGTAAAGAAGGGCAGTTGTTCATACACACAAAATCCCTGCAGCTTGTTCTGTGAAAATTTCTGTATGTCCTTTTTATGCAAAAGCTACTTTTATATGTGCAAACACAGAGAGAAAGTATGTACACATCATATGCTAGAAGAAAGAACGTTCTGTGAAATGGAAATCTTGCAAAGAATTGATCAAGTTATAATCTCTCTATGCATGTTAATTTTTTTATGAAAGCAGATGTGCAGGTGTAGTTCTTAGTTAAAAACCCAGTTTCCACCTATAATACAGTGATGTCCTTAGTTGTATGACCACAACCAGGTTCTGAGTTGTAAAATAAAAATGGAAGCAGTAATCAAGATGCTATAAATTAATCCAGGTTGATTATGTTAATTAAGGCTCAAGCTGACTTTGACATACAAAATACTTGAAAATTTATTTTATAACATTATAATATTGGACTTACAGCCACGTTGTGCATTTGTCTGGAAAAAAAAACAACAACAAAACAATCCAGACAGCAAACACTAAGCATCTGCTAAAACAGGTTCTGGTCTCTTATATAGAAATGTTTGATTAGCCTTTTCACCTCACTGAATTTTTAATCCTAATGCTTTTGGAGGTTTAAGACATTAATAGAACGATTTGTTATTGTTATTTCTGTTCTGTTCATTTAACAGAGCATAATACATATATTAATATAAATTCAAGCAACATGAGATGCATGGGATGTTTTTATCAATAAAGTAACTTTCATCAATAGGCTATTCTGTATAATACTATAAGAATTAAAAAGTGTAAGTTTGTGTACAAGTCCAATATTAGTAACTAACTTCAAACTAGTCTTAATTAAGAAAGACTTACTTCAAAAGTATTTTTAGAAATATTTTTTTCTGTCAAAATAGACCAAATTTCTTCATATGTACAGTATATTTCTATAAACAAAACTAGCACCAAAATAACATTTTCCTTCCTAAATGGTTAATGGAAAAATGGTAGCAATTTAGCACTACTCCATGGAAATACAGTCTGCTTTTTTAAGGGAACAAAATTATTAACATAAAAACATAATAAATGACAATTCAACTCATTGTTATTAAAACCACAGCTAACTACTTGAATATCTTGATCCAAGACACATGCTATTTAAAGAGCTGTGCTTACTTCCAGCTGACTGTGATCCTGTATGAAAATAGCTCCTACAGCAAAGTTGAAAAAAAATAAGTTCTACAATGAAGAGTTCTAAAATACAATGTATGCTGTCTATAATTTGTTCTACAAAATCCTGTTGAGAATAGTTTGCTTTTAAGTGAAAATCTTACAATAAAATAATATTTTCCTGTGTGACCAGCCACTTCTTTTTAACCTACAATGTAAATTTTTATGTATGTTTGTAGCCACTTAAAACCACCATGTACCTCTCCCTCCTCTTCTTTATTATGTGATACTCATCTCGCTTTGTATCTTCTCCAGTGAACCTAAGCAGCTTTTAGCATTATGCAAAATGCACTATATTAAAAGTAATTAAATTTCAAATTGATTTAAACTGTGTGACCAGCCACTTCTTTTTAACCTACAATGTAAATTTTTATGTATGTTTGTAGCCACTTAAAACCACCATGTACCTCTCCCTCCTCTTCTTTATTATGTGATACTCATCTCGCTTTGTATCTTCTCCAGTGAACCTAAGCAGCTTTTAGCATTATGCAAAATGCACTATATTAAAAGTAATTAAATTTCAAATTGATTTAATGGCATTTTTACAAAATAAAAAAAAAAAAAAAGTGGCTTAAAAGCGAGAGAGGTAATTAAAGAAAGCAGTACAAGTGGAAATTGTTTTTGCAGATTTCTCAGTTTACCAGCAAGATTCCAAACTTGATAATTTTTCCAAAGTCCTCATCAATAGTTCATGCAGTGAACCTGTCCCCTGGAAGCCCATCCAGTTTATTTCCTCCCATTTTCTCTCCTCTTTGGCAAGTTTTAATCTAGAATTGTTGAAGCTTAGCATCCTTTCCATATGTTTTCATGCAGTGCACAAAGCAGTCTCTCTCAAACCCTTTTTATTGTAATGAAAAAAGAAAGAAAAAAAGTACATGCTGAGAGTTTCACCTTTCCTCACTGACTGCAGTCTACCTTTGCAGCAGGGCCATACCCTAGCTTCCCTTTTACTGGTACAGTTTTTCTGCATTGCTTCATGTTTAGGCAAATTGCAGTCATCAGGTCCTGCAGTTGCAAAATTGAACAGATCTGTTTGTACTCACACTTCAAGAAGATATCAAAGACTCAAGGAAAATTTGCCAGAGGCAGTTTTTGGGATTACTCTTTTAAAATCACCTGTCCATAGTAAACTCTAATTACAATGTTCAGGGCAGCATGCTAATAATTAGCTTTGAAGACCAATCTGCTTTAAGTTCCTAAAATGGTTTCCCACATTGAAGAAACAGAAACTAAGGGTTAGAGAAAAAATTTGCTGTAAGTCCATGTGAATGAACTTTAGCTTTTAGATAGGCCAATATGCCTGCTAAACCTGTGCCTAAGAAACTCCAATACCTTACCTGTCAAATCAAGACAGAGAAGCTATATTTGGCCAACATCTCAGTCTGTCCCTTTACCTGAGCTTCCATGTGCCTGAATAAAGACAGAACATAACTCCTCTGCCTCCAAGATTTGTTCTGTGGCACCTAAATCCCACACACAGGGCTTCTGGGAAGAAAACGTGATCCAAAAAGCTCTCCTGTAATGCAAAGCTTTGGGCCACCTGATCATTTTTCAGGTGATACAGAATTCTCTACTAAAAAAAGGTGAGCACAGGTATGGTTCCTAATTTCAGAGGTGAACACATGGTAAACTACTGGTTCAGCACTCCTGCCCTGATAGTTTTTCATTAGGAAAGGAGAGGTTCCTTTGATTAGTTGAATGAAAGAGGATTAATGACTACTAGGCAATCCTAACATCAACTCTTTTTTCTGCTTTATTCTAATAACAGAACATTTCACAAGCATTACAGTGTCTGGCTAGAGTCCTTAGTTGTGTTACAGCATCATAAATGCAAACCTCAAAAATTTGTATTAAAAGTATAGCAGCTATTTTTTTCCTTGTAGTTTCAATTTTACTGTTAGCAAAGCTAAGACTGCAAAACATTACCATTTTGCCTATGTGCATGTTGTATATAAAAATGTAAGACAAAGTATCTTCTCATCATTCAAATAAAGCCATAAAATCAATTATTATGTTTAATACGTTGTTTATAAAGAGAAAATAAATTTAATAGGAAACACTTGATTCATCCAAAAACTTAAAAGCTGCATCTGTTTAAAAAAAATGGTTTGCAATCAACAGATGTTAAAATCAGTAGGAACTTCAGATATTCAGCCCATCTGAATGTCTTGAGACTATAGTTATTATCTATTGTACTTTTGTAGCATACACTGCCATTTACAGAGACAGAAAATCTTATGGAATGTTTTCTGTTTACTGTATTCTTCTCAAGTGTGTTAGAGTATTAATCTGATTCTTTTGTGTTCCCCAAATTAATGAAGGAATAATTATTTGTTCAAGGGAAAATAAAACAGAAGTGAAAAAGGAGAGGTGAGTGGAAAGTAGGAAAGCACCTGGATTTCTGCTTTTTTAGATGTTTGCTGTGGAAACAATCTGCTCAATTTTAATGAGTTGACATCATCAAGAACATTCCCTGCCATCATTTCAAAACCAGTTGTGCTTCGTTGATTATTCAAGTACTGAGTTAAATTTTTTATTAGGAAAAAAAAAAAAAAAAGGTAAAAGCTTCTAAGTCATAATTAAGGAAACAAAGAAAACCTCAAAGTGGAAATATTGAGATGTAATTGAGCTAGAGATACCCTAGAATCTACACTGTATTTTTAAATTTTTTAATTTTTTTACATTTCTGAATAGCAAGTTTCAGTTCTGTTGAATGCTAGCCAAAAATCCAAGGTGGTATAAAACATTTTTAAAACATTACTTTTTAACAATGCTGAGAAACAGAATGGTACCATTTTAATAGCCTTAGTCATGAAGACTATTTTTATTTAGGAAAATCTATTTTAATTTAAACATCATAAGCCCATGAGCTATAACAAACAATATTTTTTTGCCATATGCTCTGAATTATTGCAAAGAAAACTGCTACTTCTCCTCCCCCTCCTTTAGAAGTCTGAATATACTTGTGTGTTTATGCTTGTGTGTCTGTTTACGGCGAAGGAAGGAAACCACTAAACTCCATTAGTTAATGTAATGGCAAAAAAATCAAAAAGGTGGTCTTCCCTTGGGGTTGCTTTTTATCCCGTATCTTTCACTAGTCCTTTTTCCATATAATCCCTTTCTTGCAAGAGTTCTCCACAGCAAGCTGCTAGTGGTAATAGACATCAACCCAGATGATGTGGAAAGTTGCTGTAATTTCTTTCATCTGCTCTTTTCCTGAATTCATGCACTGTATGGTTTGAAGGAAAGTCCTTTTACCAGGTGTTAAGAAATGGCAATGTGTGCTTGTATTTCTGAGTACTTACATGCTTGTACTGGAAAGAGAATTACAGACTCCTTTACTCTAAGTCTCTAAGCAATATCACCGAGTTTTGAGGACCAGCTTCTCTTCTGCATCTTTTAGAGTGCAGAACATCAATGAAACAAACATAAGCATGGGGACCTATTAGGTTTTTGTTTTAAAATTCTATTTAGTTATTTCTGAAAGTCTGTGAATAGCTACCAATAATGAAATTGGTTTTTAATTTCTTGGGTTTTTTTCCACTATTTTTTAAATATAACATTTAGAAGCTTAGGGGCTGATTTAATGATTACTTCAGGTGCTCATAACCATGATTATGCACATCTGATACTTTACAAGACTTCTGTGTTAAATTGCAGATGGCAACCATTGCTTACATTGGACTGCCCTACGTGCTGCAAAGGATCACAGTGAAAGAAAAAGGTTGTTTTTTGTTGGTCTGTGTTTTGTTTTTTTTTTTAAATAAGGGTTTTTCATAACTGCTAAACAGAAAGCAAACCTTTCATATGGTCACCAACACTTTACCTAAAGCAAAAGAAAGCCAACCTATGCTTAAGATGGATTTTCCTTATTTAAAGATATTTCATAAATATGTTAGCCTGGCCCTTGAAACAGTAAAAATCATACATGCTACTGAAATTGTCATGCAATTTAGAGAAGTCTGAGCGGAAACAGTGTAATTTACCTTGAAGTGAGTGAAATGTTTAATAAAGCAGTAACAAAAAGTAATATAATTATTCATGTGCTGACTTACAGAATTCAACTAAAATTTGCAGATATTTCTATATTCAGAGTTGGGATATTGTCTAAACCAAAAAGTCTTGCACTAGCAAAATAACAACTTATGAAAAAAAATAAAACCAAAGCAAAACTCAACAAAATTTCCATACTTTATATTCCTAATTAGCTTTGCTTCAAAGCAGTACCCTGAAGAAGAGGGGAAACAACGCAGAATTTATAGGTAAGGATCTATTTGTCTGTCCTGAAATCTTAGACTCCTAACAGCTTTTAGGAAGAAGAGTACTTAAAAGCATGAAGGCTTCTTCACCTTTATCACCACCTCTATCTGTGGCTCGGAACAGTTCATACCATTCTGTTTTCTACAAAATGTAGATAGGTACATGGCTCACTGGTGGCTCCTATGAGCTAGAACTGCAGTGTAAAGATCTCTGCTCCAATACAGCTCCTACTACGATTGTCTCAAGAAGGGGACAAGAACGTGGTGTGCCACAGCACTGAGGTATACCAGCTGTGTAGCTGTGGGAGCAGAGGAACCTCAACTCCCCAGCAGCAGCTGAGGCTCACAGCCCTTCCCCAGACAGACACTGTTCTTGCCACAACCAGACTGCTCTCATCTAATCCACCAAACTTGGCATAACTTGGTACAACCATTGTCTTCTAAAAATATTGATTGGTACCTTGGAGGAAAGTTGTGAAATTCAGAAAGTATTATATGAATTATTGTGTCTTAATTATCTTCTGGTTACATGCTGTCTTTTACTTACTAACTTCAGAAAACTATTGTTCCTTTCAAAAAATCTGTACTTTATTTTCTGAAAACACCGTGGTCTCAAAATCTTTGTAGATACTGAACATTTGAAGATGCTCTTCGTAGGATTCATCCAATTAATGGTATTTAAAAGACAAATAAAATTTGCAAGATGTACTATTTATCTATGTAAATACAGAGAACATTTAGGATTATCAGTTAAGATCATCTACCTAGGATTTTAATGCATGACATCTAAACATGGCTACATATTCAAACAAATGCTGTCCATAAGAGGGTCAATTTTGCTGTTACTTATATTGATGGTTACTACTGAAATACATAATTTACATCCATACCAATCAAAATAACTAACACCAACTAAGCCAAACTCTGACCACATTCCTAAGTAAAATGGACCAAAATGTAAATCCTTCCTCTGTATTTAGCTCTTAGTAAACTTCTGGTCAGGGAGCATGTACAGCACTCCAGGATTGAAACCCATTCCTTTTCAAGATAATTAGTAGCTCTCGTAACACTCTGCAAGCACAATTGTAATGGCTCCAGGTACTTCCCATAAAGGCCCCATACATTAGTCTATTCAGAGGGATACCTATTTTGGATAAATGGAAGTTCAAAGGTCAAATTGTTCTTACTGTTAGTTTCTGCAGCATGTGAACTTGTGTATCTGCAAGGATGTCTTCCTAGTCTCTCTCTGAATCCCGTTTGGTACTGCTTACATGAAACTCTTTAGAATTATTATTAAGCATAAACTAAACCTGCTCCTCTAAACCAAACATCTTTGAACTTCAGTCAGTCCCCCTCAAACAAATAAGCTGTTTTGAAAATTATTTCCAGGGCTATGCCTGTTGCCATAGAGATGACATTAAGTGAAAAGGACAAAAAAATATAGAGGGTGATAAACTGCATAGTTAGATGACATACTTGACTTCCAAGTCTGTGTTCAAATGAGGCATACCTGCCAAGATTTTTTATGAAAGACAAAATTAAAATGTATCACTATCAAGCTGTAACTGACAAGGTATTGTGTGGTGGCTGTTAACATAATGCTCCATATATTTATTGTTTGTCATTTTTCTGGCCCTGATAAAGGTCTTTTAGTGCTGTAAATCATAGCATTAAATCTGCCACTAGAAACAGAGGCTGTTTGGAGATGAAAAGAAAAGAAAACACAAAACTGAATCACTACTTATAGGTTTCTGCTTCATGACAAACCTTAACTATCACATCAGAGATGACATTTATTCTTTGAATTTGGCACATTTTCAAAAGTCTGACTGTTGGCTTATGACCTAGCTTGAGAAAAAAAAAAATTCTCTTGAAGACTAGGCTGCTTACCATGGCAATGTCTTATACAGACAAGATACACAATTAAGTACGTATGACTTAGTATAAGATGAAGGTATTCACAGGCTTAAAAGTATTGATTCACTTACTACAAACATTCCTATTTAGAAAATTAGCCTCCTCTCCACATTTGGTCTGTGAAGGGACTACAATATTATTGTTATAATCTCGATTAGTTTTAGTTGTACTAAAATGCAGTAAAGTGTCTGCTTAGATTCCTATGTGACCAACACCTTCCAAACAAGGCTTAGAGACACCTCAAACTGACAACTCACAGGAACTAAACGATACAAAGAGTTCTGATGGGAAAACATGCATGGTATACAGAGGAGAATGCCTTCCTAATACTGTCAACATGGAAACTGTCTTACTAACCCGAACTATATTACCTAGGCATAACATCCTGTCTCAACATTGGGTTGTAGCAAATAATAGAAGCAAACAAAAAAATGACAACAAAAAACCTGTATAAAATAATACAAAGTCATCTTTCATCTTCAAGAAAGATAAACACTGCACAGATTTTTAGAACCTTTTAAAGACATGCTTCAGAACTTGGGACTAAGAAAGGAGACTACATACAGCAACACCCCATTGGATGTCAAATTTGTCTGTACAAATTTGGGCTTCAGTTAAATTAACAACTGAAATATCACCAGACATGACACAAGCATTTTTGATAGAAGGCACACCAGAAGAAAGGCAGAAGAGCCACAGACCATTCAAGTCTGGTACAAGCAATATCCAAAAGATGGCTACATTTAGAACCAGTTAAGCAAAGGAGACAATGCTGCAGACAGGAGACAATAAGAGTCCTCTTTCACATTTCCATACAAATGGAATGCACAGGACAAGGCCACAGAGAAGCACAAGTCAAAGATGAACCAGTGTCTGGGCATAACACACACTACATATTAACTAGAAACAAAATATATAACCAATTACTACAGTTCTGCCTGAGAGCTCTACAGAAAATTACTACTAAACTCTCCAGTTTACTCTTGCTGAAAACAAAACGGGTAGTTAACACTATGTCAGCTATGCATAATTTAACTAAGATGATGCCTTTCATATTGTACATACTGCCAAAATACTGCACAGGTGATAACAAGAACTGCTGTAGGCATAGTAGGATAGAGAGCTGTGTGCTTAGTAATCAGAAAGTATTTGAACAACAGACTATAACTAGGTACCCTTTATGGCCTACTCTTGTTAATGAAACTTTATAAATTTTTTATTGGATTTGTCAGTTGAAATTAAACAAATAAACAGCCTATTGCAGCATGAAACGACCTGATTTTATCCCTCTTTTGAATCAATGACCTCCAATGAATAGGCAGAAAGGTAAGAAGGTGTAGATGACATAATTTAAAGTATCTCAGGTTAATTTGTTTTCACACTAAATTGAATGTTCATATTCCATTCAAAATTCTTTTTGGAGAAAAAAAATTTCCTCATAATATTCAATGCTTCTTAATGAATTGGTGAAATATGATCACTCAATCACCTGCATTTTCTTTACTTTCCCAGGCTATCGGAAAGGATTTATTTTTCTATTAGTCCTTAAAATTTTTCTGGACTATAATCCTATAGTCAGCTTATGTGTAACTAATACTAAGTTTTTATTTTAAACACAAGGAACAAAGGAAAAATACAGCTATTAAACCATTTCTGCTGGTGTTTTTAAGTATCAGATTATTTTCCCCAGAAATATTTTCCTTTTTTACCAAAGAAAAAGCATTACAGTTTATTGCAAAATTAGGATATATATGAGAGTTGTGCATAGCAAAGTGTGGAGGAAAACATATTACTAAAAATATACCTTGCATCTCTCAGGAAATCTGATTTATATGGAAGCTTAGACAATTTAATGATAAATGTACCTCAAGGAAGGTACATTGCAACAACTGTATCTCAGCAGTGATACCTAAGCACCATGAAGATTCTGCTATGTCCCTTATCTAGCCATTTATTCCATACACTGTTATAACACTTATTCTATAAGACAGCAGGTTCTTCACAGTACTTTAGCACTAAAATTGAAGAAAGGGACTGAACTAGTCAAAGGTAAAACCTATTACACTCTCAAAGCCTAGAGAGGAGAAACTGTCACTTTTAGGAAGCGGAGTTTCTCTCACTGGCTTTTAGGGGTGACACTGCTTCTATATTCTGTGACCTTTATACATTTTAAAAAGTGATATAGCTGAAAGATACACTGGAAGTTTATAATATATGTGACACACATTTACTACAAGAAGTTGATAATCAGTTGTCAATTATGTAAAGGAAAAAAACTAAAAATAATCACTGGAATTAAATAATCGTGATCCAGATATGTCATCCAGCTGAGTATTTCATCAACAAAATATCGTCCTACCACGCTGCTGTAGCAAGAATCGACATATTTATTTACTGTTTTAAGACACATCCTAGTTGTGACTGAAATTCAGTTCTCAAAAAGTCAAAGCAAAATATTTATGTATATTCTGAGCTCCACTTAAATACTCAATTTGAAATAAATTACTGCAAATGAAATTAATTTTAACTAAACTTTTAAACAACACATAAATGTAATAATAATTAAAATTGTAAATAAGCTTCCTTTGCTGTAGATCTGAGAGGAGCCAGTAATTCTCAAACAGCTTCTGAAATCTCACCTCTTTTGTAGTCTAATTGGTTATATGAGTAAATTGCTGGGTGAGTGCTTTAAAAAGGATACAGAACAGGAATAGAAATATAGCTTTATGGGAAGTGAGGTGTGAGGTCATTAAATGCATTCACTACATCAGAATGTTTTTAATCCCGCTGACCAATTAAGAAAAAGACATCTTGGAGCAAGTAAATATAATAGTCCTGTTGCTGACTATAACAACAGATATGGCCAAGGTGATAAAATGTGAACATTAATTGTTAATTAACTTGATGAAAATATTTCTTTAGTGTCAAATTCTTGAATGCTTCTTCAAATCATATTAGAAAAAAAAAGAAGAATGAGCAGGTAAATCCAAACCAGAGCAATCTGAATATTAAGTTTTAAAATTCCAGTCAAGTCAAATTAGAAGATTTATTTCAAGAAAAGCTACACAGACTTTACTGCCTATTTCTGAACAAAAGAATTCTCTATCGTGGATACTATGCAAACTTATTTCCTACTAAAACTATAAATTACACTAATCTTAGAAATCCCAAAGCTTGTCTGCAATTGATGCCATGCACTGAGTCTATCAAAATCACTGTCAGCATGTTTAACTTCTTGTTTATGCCTACATTAAAGAGCATTTGTTGCCACTAATTAAACTTCCTACAGTATTTCTAAGTTCCTAATTTAACTATGTGAATTAATTAGATCTCAGCTCTACTCCCAAATTCCTTTAATGCCACTTCCTCTCCCTTCAGCTGCTCCACATGGAAGAAGAAATAATATGTACTTTCCTTTATAGAGAAGTCTGAGATCTATTAAAAGAAAACACTACATAAGAATTCCTTATATTCAGACATAAAAATCAGCTTCAGTGATTAAATAAAATGCTTGTTAAGTAAGGTTAAGACATTTGTGGTAGCTTTAAAAAACAGAAACAGCAAAACAGCACGTTTGGGATATGTAAACATAAAATCTGGAGTATAAATAAAGCAAAGCAAGCTTACCAAAGATGCTTATGGAATAGAGACCAGGCCTAGTTTACATAATATCAACTGCCAAGCTAGTTTGTTTTTAAGATGAGAATTAACTCAGGAATTTGAATAAACAAGCAGCAAGGGATTCCCCTCACAGATGAACTATGAAATAATTCATTTCCATTGCTCAAGAATTATAATCTGTTTTCTGTGTTATAGACCAGCATGAGATATGTTTGGATAAACCTGAAATGGATCAATGTCAAACACCAACTCTGGCATCTCCAAATGTTATAATGCTAGCCTGGTATGGTTAGCATCTTTCATTTTAATATAAAATTTTAAACTTAAATTTAAAAACATTAATTTTTAACCTCACCACACCAGTAGTCATAGTGTTCTGGCTCTGCTATTTAAAAGCTACTTGTATAAGTGAATAAATATTTGTTGTCCTATGTATATGTGGAACATATACTGGTGACTTATAGCCATAAGCTAGTAACTGATCACACGAGCTTTTTAGTAGAGTTTTTAGTTATCAATATAGGCAATCTTAATAACAAAAACATATTAAGTTGAATTTATACATGAATAGCAAGTTTATTGCTTTTAGGGTTTGGGCAATTAAACACATTTCTCAAAAATCGATTCAAGGAATAGCCCCGATTAACTCATGTTACACTATCATTAAGTTTGTCTAGGGAAAAGGAACATAATCTTAAACTCTTTATCTAAAGTATTAGAGAGATGTAAGAGAAAACAAGAGGGAAGTGAATTAATAGTTTATTAAAGGTTTACTGCTTTTTGAGCTATTTTAGTAACAGGGATTCCCCCCTCCTTTCTTCACAGAAAGGCTGCCAGAAGTATGACCAACATGACAGTTGCTCCAAAGTAGCCTAACACAAGAGCCTAAAGTAGTTGCAAAGTAGACTGCTTTGAGTAGCCTTCCTTTTTTTAATATTTTAAACACTCATGACTGTAGCACATTGAGGAGATACCACCCCTATTCATATTATAAACCCAAGTTGAAATGGGACATGCAATAGAGCAAAATAATTAACTTATTGTTATAGTTTAAATGACACACACCTGTCCTCATTCTCATATATGTGAATTTTAAGACAAAATCATCATTTGCACTGGTGATCAGACCTGACACAACTATAATGAAGTTTAATGTCTGCACTTTATACAGTATTAAATACAAGAGCTAGTATACATTTATAAATAAGAGCAATTTTAATTTATGAAAATGTTCCCCTGTAATTTTAATAGAGCTAATTACTTTGTAAGAATCTTTCAAGATTTGTAGTACCTGTGGAAGGTACCTGAGAAAGCCAATTTTTACACTTAAAAAAAACAGATTAATGCAAATTTTGAAATGGTGATGGAAAAAGTGGTTATTCATTTCCTGTTCAGTTTCTTTAATTATCACATTTTTTAAAAAAAGACCAGTTTTATCTGAAATTTATAAAATACCTGTAGTACCTGTTACTATGTACATACCCAAATGCACATATTAGAAACTGCCTGCTTAGTTATGCTTAGATACAGCTACGTATCTCTTGCTGTCAATAGAGCAACAAAATGTAACACACATTTAGTGTTCTTCAGAAGAAAAGGAAAACATCCATCTGAAGGAAACACACTGCACCCTCACGGACTTCTGAATTGGAGAGGTTTTGGGGCATCAAAACCATGAAAGAGTAATGTTAAAGCCTGCTGGAGACTGGAACTTTCAGGTCTACACTCTGTCTCATATCAAACACAGATAAGTGGTCCCCTGTAACTTTTATGACTATGGTGTCAAAAGTCTTCCAACCAAATCGCAATAAATATTGTAATGAAGTCTGGAAGCAAGGCCATTTGTACTTGCTTGGGGCTGAGAATTAAGATAGCCTGTTTCTACTTAGACAGTGATTAGAAAGATCTAACATCCGTGGTAAATGACTTCCTGTCCTGAGTACTTACAACTAGTTTTAGTAAAACTGGCTTCCTGAACATTTTCTTATATCTTTTTCCAGTTATATGAATTTGAATTTTACACTTTCTTCTTTTTGTTTTTATTTTCTTTTTTTTAATGGGGGGCTCTTCACAGGCCGTCCCCTAAGTAAGTATGCTTACTTCAAATAAATGCAGAGCCCCATCCTGCACGTGGCTCTCTATACCCACATATGTTTATGGTGATCCAAAGCCCATTATATCAATATACAGCACAAAACAGAAACATGTTACCAAAACTTTTGGGTAAACAAATGTGATTTATCCTCCTTCACTTTCTCTAAAACAGAACTGGTACAGATTTAACTTCCCCAACTTTCAATTTCACTTATTATTTCAGTACACAAGGATAAATTAACATTTGTTTAAAAAAATTAAATTTGGCTCTAAGGGATTTACAGACACATTTGCATTAAGATTTCAAATCTAGGCTCTCTGCCTATGAATCACACTTAAAATTTTAGCTTAAGAATTGGCATAAATTAGCTATAAGATAAATAATTCAGAATTCAAACATATGCAGTTCACATAATAATGTGATGACTCATCTGAAAGATACTGTGGCAAATGTTTTAAATTAACTAATAGTATTATTACTTTACACAAAAACATAAAACAAGATTAGGTGAGAATATAGGTACAGAAAATATAACCCTCTGTATGAGAATGCATATTATAATTACTTGAAGACATAGTCTTTGCTTAGAGTAGCCCACTTGGTGCCTACAAAATCCCATGAAGACAGATCCTGAGAAATCGTTTAGTGTAGGCATGGATAGAACTGCTTAAGAAAACAGGAGGAGACACATTTGATTGCAAGCAACACCCAGAGGCAGAAGTTAGGTGTCTAAACACATTTGTGGATCTGCACCTGGGTGTCTACTAGGAATAAAAAAATGCTGATCAAAATAGGAAATTATTAGAATATTCTAAGGAATATTCTAAGGAGTATTTAATTTCAGGTTAAAAAAAACCCACTTTGATTTAGAGAACTGAGAGGGAAAAGAAGATACTTCTTAGTAATTATTAGGTATTTATTATTCTGAGCATAACTTTTTTCCTGTTCTACAATGCATGTTTTGACCATAATTACTCATAAATTACATACCTAGACTTGTATTGTTGGATCAACAACTCCCCTGGCCAACCTCAAATTCCTAAAATAACCTGTACCAGCTTTCTGTTAAGTAAATCTTAAAAATTTTCATGTACATTTATTCAGAAAATCTGAACATTGACTTTTCATTCTTATGCTCTGAACATGCTGGTGGACAATGCACTCAGTTCTGGCCCTTGTGTATAGCACCCATTTTTACAAAAAAAAAAGTGAACAGACCTCACTACTTATACTTCTATACATGTTCAATTAAAGATGGTGCATTTATATCTGTATTTCATAGAGTAAATAGCCCTTTTTGTATTCCTTGACAAAAGCCATGAATTATTAATTTCTGCCATTGTATTCAGTGAACAACTGTAATTGCAAGTAAATGCTGAAGTTAATGAAAAAATTATGGAAAAGAGTTTCTTTGTAAGAATTAATGAAACATTTCCACCAAATCTTTTCACATACCAATGATGTCTCATTCTTTATGAAGCTGAACCTCCATCTTTGAAGCTCAATATTTATAAAAATAAACACATAATATCTATAAAGGGGTTTAGCTGGTATTTAAAATCTGAACACTGGTTCAGATAAGCACTTGGGAATATTCTTCATTAAACATGAATAGTTCATTGGTGTCACATTCACCTAAATCTCAATTTTTAAACTTTTAACAAGAGATTGGCATATACTAGTGCTTGGGTAGTTTAAAGGATCTTTTTTAGGTTCAGGGCGTGGTGGGTTCTTTATGTTTGTTTTGGGTGTGGTTTTTTTGGGTAGGCTGTTTTTTGTTTTATTTTATTTTATTTTAATTGCTAAAACTGCTGCCAAGATTTTAATCTAGACTGTAAGACAGATGAAAAGTCTCTTTTCACTGACAGTCAGCAATGTATATTAAAGTTTAATAAGCACATATGCAGCAGCTCATCCTTGACAATCTTCTGACCTCAGAAGCTGAATGGTGACCAACATAAAAATTAAAATACTTGGAAAATTTCACTAAGGTAACCAGCAGCTTTGAACTCTATTTCATATTCCACTATCAGGAAGAATCACCTTCCCTGTTTCCAAAGTTTTTGTCTCTGTAGAATAATTAAAGCATCTGACCAGATGATCCACTCTGCCAAGGCATGTTCATGACACACGATAACATACAACTTTGAATAAAACTGACATGTTATTTGGGAAGTTTTTATTGTATTTAGCCATTATTGGATTTACAGCCAGAAGAATTATTGTATCCTTCCATTTCTTCCATTTATTGTTAGTGGTACCTTTTCAAACTTCCTTGAATTATATTAGTTTCTTATCCCTTAAGTACATCTTTAAAATATGTCTACCTTCCAGTACAGTAGTACAGAAGTTTATTCTTCAAAACCTTCTATAAAAGCTCTTTTATATTAGCTTGTGGCATCTACATACAACAGCTGTGGTATCAGCACTGTCCTGTTCTGTAACATTAAATGTGCACAACATAATTATAAAAAAGTAACAACTATGAATGCACACAGGATCCTTGCTAAATTCTTCAGAGTTGTCAGTATTAAAATACCATGTTATACATACTTATTTTGAGAAACACCTATATCCTATACAGATATGTTTGTAATGAGATAGACATATTTTGTGTACTTCCATATCAATAAAACTTAATAAATAACTAATGGTGACAGCAAGGAGCTTGAACATTAGTCTGCTTGAAAGTAAATAAATTGCTCAGGCAATCACCAGGCTAGAGCTGTGAAAAACATAACAACCCACTCTCCAAATTGTTTGCAGTTATTCAACTAAAAAGAAATGGATTTAATCTGAATAACGGTAACTAATGGCTTTATTTGCTGGTGAGTGAATTCATATAGACTTCATGTGCTCTTATTTCCAAGAAATACACCTGTTGTGGGATACTTCCAGTTCTGTTTGTCATCTATGATGAAGATGAGACACAATTATGTTGGTAGTATATGCTGTGACAATCAATGAACATGTCAGTTTCCTTCTAGATGATTATTAGCCAGAGATGAAAAGAGCCACAAAACTGTAAGCAGTGCCCTCATTTTAGTTTATGGTTCTGTGGTTTCTATTTTAGGATCTTTTCCATTTTTGCCTCATGTAATCACATCAGCTCCCGTTACCAAATAGGGAGATGCAATGACAAACTTATAAAGAAGGTCTCCTGCTTTCATAGTTATTTAAGGTTTAATACTATACAAAATAGTATTAAATTGATTAAAGAAATGTGTGTTGTAAAAGAATAAGTAAATGGGCATCTTTCCTGAAAATCTTGTGTCTAAACCAAATTTAATCCATCCCTAAGAAATGAAACTGCTTTATTTAAGAACACTTAGCTACTACACCCAATGTTAATCATAAATTCTTCTAAAATACATGTCAACTATTTTTTGGCATTTAAGTCATGGGAAAGACATTACACATTAAATTACTATCAATAAATACTATTATTTTTGCTAAGTGTTAAAAAAAACCCTTTCCACTCTTTTCAGACTTCCAGTTTACTTTAATACACTGTAATTAAAATAAGGAATATAGAATATGGCTTCTATATTAGTAAGAGAAAATGAGTAGTTTCTCACAGTAACACATTTATATAGATCTATCTTCAACTTTCTGCAGATTTGAATGCACATTTTAGATCACTACATATATAGAAACATAGAATCATTAAGGTTGGAAAAGACCTTTGAGACCATCAAATACACTCATTTATATGAAACAATTTGATTGTAAATTCAAACTTTGAGTGCACATTTAATTTTCAGAGTGTACCTGTTTGAATCAGAAAGGCCAGTGCAGAAGACACAAAGGATGAAAATGTTCTCTGTGGTTTTGTTTCCATGAGACATTTATTTTTGTTCTGGTTTGTACTGAAGACTGGGTTACAGTGATTCTAGCGGGTGTTGGTTTAAGGGCAGGAATGTGTCTTCAGATACTCTTCCAGAGAAGCAGTGCATGAAAGCTGGGCTAGGCCAGCAAAGAAGAGACAGAAATTGTCCCATGTAAACAAAAGCATTTCCATGCTAGAATTTAAAATACTTTAGTAGGACAGATAAGCTTGTTTGGAAGCTGAATGGCTTTGATCATGAAAGTAGGATTAAGAACTACATTTGGACCTAACTTAAATAAATGGGCACTAATACACAAAGGTATTAGACTACTTTGAAAGGCTATGTTTCTGTTTAGAAAGGCTACCCTGAAAGTTACTTTAAGGATCCATTATAAAAATCAAGAACCAAATTCATTCTGTACAGAAACAAGATTTTTTTCATCTAAGAGCAGCTTCCAACAAAGTGAATATCTGCTTAAAAACGTCAATAGCTGTTGTAATACTCTTTGCATGAATCCAAATTCTTAAATAAACTAATCAAGTAGAAAGTTTATGTTGTATTTACATGTCAACAACAGGCATCATTGCTTGCTATTATAATTCAAGGACAATCAATGCTATACTATTGTCATTAATAAAAGGTGAGTCAATAGCAGCAAACTTTTAATATAAGCCTAATTATGAGTGTCTCTTTGCATGAAACTAAAGGTATTGAAAATGTTGACGTTGGAGATGTGCCCTTGAACCAAAAGTCAAGTATAAGTCAATAATCTATTATGATTTTCATTTTGCAGAACTAGTGCCATTATTATAAAAGGTCTCAAAAATCAATTTAGCATTTAGTATATCTATGTAATAATGACATCCTAATTAAAAATCCCAATCTGAATAGCACAAAGGATAATGTTTAATTTCTAATCAATGAACACTGAGAAGAAGAAGCTATAGGTGGAAAAACCTTTCTTAATGAGGTTTGTTTTTTCACAGATTATATATTCCATATTTCTGCACTCTGAAGAGATAGGCATGCAGACTTTCTCCAACTAAAACCTATAAATATTATTACAAGCAATGTAGAGAAAAATGTTGAAAAAGAAAAAGATATCTTCGGCTCTTAATGGATTAAGCTGCTATTAGTACATAAGGAACCTGACTAGTACATTTTTAACACACAAGAATTCTAAATTGACAAGCCATCTCAAAGTTAATGTGATTTCTTATATATCCCTACATCTCTATCAAGCTATTTATAGGATAAAAATATAAGATATTCTATTTATCACTAAGGGCAGCATTGTATTTGAGAATTATTTCTCAATTAAAAAAATTAATCCTTTCATTTCCCAATTACCCTTATTAATTTGAGACTGCAGATTCTGAATAGCTACCAAAAGAAAAAAAAAAAAAAAAAAAAATTCTGCATAAAATATCTCACATGGCAATGAATATATTTCCTTACAAGTGTTCCTTACAAGTGCACTGGATAGCTGCTCAATTATCTGTGTGTCAAATGATTATCTGAGAGCTCAATTTCATCTCCATTAACCTTCCCCCACCCCATATTTCAGTTGTATGTGCTACCGAAGTGTTAACACATCTTTGAACCTGCTATTTCTTCAGTTAATTTTCCACTAAGAGGTGCTGGAGTAACAGATGTCATAATTATTCAATTATTGTGTTCATTTTACTTTCATTCTTTCAAGGCTTTGTATAAGGTGGCCCCCCTGGACAGTAATTCCAGGAGCAGTGCAATCTCACACCAGTACAGCCTGCTGCAGTTGTCCTCATGTGTGAGTAAACCAAGTCTAATATATGAGACTATTGCAGAGGTTTGTCTTACAAACCGTCAGATTGGTTAAAACACAGAAAAAGGTAAGTATATGGTCACATTTTCTATTCTGTATCTTTCTGCTGCTTTTTAAGAGTACACTGATCCCTATAGCAAGCAACTTTTTCATTTTGTTTTGTTTTAAACAATACAAAAAATCCAATTAAAAAATAGAGTTGCCATGTAGCCTTTTGAACATTATTAACAAATTTTACCAGCAGGTTACTTAGGGACTTGTAGCATCATCCATACAAGCTGAAAGATCATTTATGATAACGTCAACATGCAAATTAAATGGCAAGAAATTGTTCCCAACAGTTTAAAATTACTTTGAAATCAGATCTGTGCTACTGAACACACCAGTAAAATGGTAACATAGTTGATGAGGTCTCACAGAAGTCTACAACTGAGAATAAAGATTTTCCAGCTATATTCCCTTAAGTATTACATCACAACTTTTCACTAGTATTTCGTGGAGATGTATGTGGAGATAGAAGAAAAACCAGAGGTAACCAGTTGGCATAAGACCTTTCTGCATCAAAAACTGAGAAAGATGTAATGTTTACAAACCTCTGAGAACTTTGAGGGAAAAGGAAAAACAGACTTAATGCAACATTCAAAATGTATCTACATAGTAATCCTTTAAATCAAAACAAAACAAAAAAACTCACTTTGTAACAATTTGTAACATTTTAACTTCAATGTAGCATATATTTAATTTTCTGCTTTAAATGTATACCAGATCTGTGACCCTATCCTCAAGGTCACTGAAAATCTTTGAAATGTAAGATTTCGTTAACATTTTAAAACATGGGAATTGATATGTAGCAAACAACAGGAATAAGGGATAAGGAATACGGGATTTGTTACGGAAAAGGAAAGCGACATTAATCCCCAGACTGAGATGCAAAAGAATGTCAGATATACCCAAAGTTACTAGTTGAGATTTGGAATAGATCTTCTCCCTCATTCCTTCTCCTCTTCCAACCTGGGACACAAGAGCTATTCTCAATATCTGCATACATATTGTGTCTTGTTCTTATTTTCTAAAATACTGATTAACTTCTATACACAAGAAGTTTTATGTATCAGAAATAACTATTTTTATACACTATACCCTCAGGGTGTAGTACAGTATAATCTATACTTACATGCCTTTTCATGCAATGTGCTTGTAGCCAAAATGTGAGAGCAGCTATGAGAAAATTAAATACAACAAGAGCTGCCATGTGCTCCACAATTAAAGGAAACACTAAGTAGCAGCAATGGGAAATAAAGAGGACACTGTGTTATGCCAAATACCAAATGTGAAACCAAAATATCTGCCAAGCTTCCCCTATTTGTTACAATTTTTCCATATTTAGGTAAATTCATGTAATTATGTACCCTGCAGTGGTAATGGGACTGTGCTTCAATCCTTTTGCAGCACATGCTGTTGGCACAAATATCCTCTTTGAGGGGAAAAAACCCAGCCTGGCCAAGATTACATATGTTGATTTTATATTGGCATCCTGACTGTGCCTAACAGCTGGTCTTAAATGTAATGAAAATGTGTTGGATTTGTTCAGTTAAACAACTTTGCAGACTCTTTAAGCATATGTATTTCTTTTTGCTCCCTATGATTTTGAATCTGCTTTGATCAGAGCACCAACAGTTGCACTATTTTTCTTAAAATTTAATATTTGACTTACAGGTAAATTATAAGTATATTTAAGATTTATCTTCTTATACTATATGACCCCAGCTTTAAACAACAGTGATTACACTCACAAATCTCTCATGACTTTTTCTTATATGTGCTTAACAAAAGGTGTGAAATGATCATGTTCCTGTCTGGTATTCCTTACACAATTTGTAAGGTGTTCAACAGTTCTACAATCACAATGATTTTCAAAACTTTTTCCTTTTTTTTTGTGTATGTGAAAGACACTGCGGAAAAGGCTGCACAGGGGATGATTTTGTCAGAAGTACTGCAATGTGTATGGGAAATATTTTCTGACAGAGGGAACACAGATGCAATATGCAAGCCATATTCCAAAGATAAGTCAGGCCACCTCCCAGCAGAGAAACCTACCATTACAGCTGTTCATTTGCACAAATGCTGAAATAAGCTCAAGATTTCTGAGCATTTTTAAAAGTCCCTTGAAGGCAGTAGCAGTTATTGAAACTGCAGACAGATTCTAAACGGCTGTCTCATAATCCTAAGCAACTACATCCCACAAACACACATACTTAAAATCAGCAGAACAGTCACAAGGCAGAGTTTAAATAAACTAAGATCACATGAACTGTAGCATCACTATTATCAATAATTTATAATTATGTCATCTATATTATATGTCATCTATAGACAAAAAAAGTAAAATTACAGTTTCTAAATGCTTTAAAATGATGCTCAGGAACACAGCAATATTTGTATCTCAATCTAAAATAGGAGTTATTGGTACATAAATAGAAGAAGGTACTGCTAGATCCCACTTTAAGGATAGCAATCTCACTTTTCAGAAGATTCTAATGCTCCAGGTGTTTATGAACACTGGATAGGCACTGGAAACCTAGCATAAGATTTCAGGTCCTTTAAAAAGATGGAGGTAGACTGAGAAATATCACTACTCAAGTAAAACAGACTGAGAAGTTTGCTAACACTTGTCAAGGGAATTGCCATTGTCTGTACAGGTGTGCCTCACGTGCATAGGAAAGTCTCATATTTTGAAGAAAGAAAACCTCTATAAGGTTTTATCTCCTGCATAATGCAGACCTCTTAACCTCACTATATAGGATCTTTAGTAGGATATTACTTTTTTTTTTTTTTAACAATAATGTTCATGGTAGGTCACAAATAAAAGTTTGTTACACCTTGTTGGCTTCCTCTAATAGGTTCAGGCAACACCGTTACTCCATCTCACATTCTAGTCTCTTGAACAAATTAAGAAAGAAACCCTTATATACAAATACATAAATACTTATTTTCCTGAAAAATAGCTAGATTAAAGTTCATTAACCACCTCCCTCTGTCACAAGTCCACAAAAGGAAACCTCGGAAAGCCAAAATTTACCTCCACACTGCAAAGATCTTTGCATGATTCAGTGTTAAAACAGAAGTCAGCCTTTATTTCATGCAAGGCAAGCCCACTTTTCTAAATGTCTGATGCTCTTCAAAGGACAAGGACACTAATAGAAATCCTGTCTTCTAAAATTATTTTACATTACAGCTTCCTCTTTATGAACATTCTAGTTATCTTCTAATTAGCTGAGCAGTTTTAGAGCATTTTACAATAGTTAAAATGGATGATCACTGGTAGGAAACACACAGCATTTACCAGTAATCTGCTACAAAACTAAGATTGAATAGATAACTGAAGTCTAGAAGTTGCTCCATCAAATTAAACAACTTCCAGATTAGAGATTACAGAGTGGATAAAAATGACAGCTTCAGTGACTCAAGATACTGATTTAAGCAACAACCACTGATTTACACATACACCAAAATCCACAGGTAAACAAACTATTTGTTTTCCCTAGCAGATACAGAAATTAGTCTTATTTTAATTGATTTTTTTTTTAAATCTATGACTCACTCAAGGTAGCATCCTTAACTAGTACATAAGCTAGCTAGTAAATTTATCTAACAAAGTTCTTAATTGTCCCAGAAATGAGGGGGGAGGTGAAGGAAGCAGGTGAGAGAATTTTAACAAAACATGAAGAAAAAAAACAACCTGAAAATTAATTGCAGTGATTCAAAAGTGGGTTTGGAGGTTGGGTTTAAACATGAAGAACATACAGCAATTACACACCTATGCAAGTAACTTCTGCACTTATTCAGAATACCAATGCTGGAGACAGAACTTCAAAAACACTTGTGTCCTTAATCTGAGTAATAAAACCTTCGTATACTTCCATCAGTGAACAGTTAGCTGTCTGAAAAAGGATTGGTCAAGGTGAAAGGTACCAGCATATCACAATCTAGTTGTGTCCAGTAAACTGGATATCTATAATGAGATTTAATTTTTAAAAAGTATACAAATACGACCCATGAACCCCCTCCCTCTGTGATATGTAAAACACTCTGAAAATAATGCAAGACTGCCTGGATTAGGCAATCAGTGCAGCCTTCTGTTTCCCATGCATTAAAAAAAATTAAAGTTAGTAGTAGTTTAGATTAATTGTGTAGCTTTCCTCCACTGTTTAGATACAGGAATCCTGAGTTATTACTGTTGTAAAATTGCTGTTGAAGATAACCAGTATACCTGAACAGAGTCCTTTGAACACTAAGACACCCTAATTATTCACAATATAGGTAAAAAACCCATAATTTTTCAGGTACGTCCTGATCAGTACCCAACTTTTATACATGGAAAAAACCCACAATATCAGACCTCAACCTTCAGGTAAGTCCTTTAACCTAGCCAATCTTCTCAGTGTTCTTTTGATTAGACTTTAAGTGCATGCTGACCATTCCTCCAAAATATAGGCTATAAAACTCCATTTGCAAATACAAACAACCAAAATGATGGGTAAATTTTTAAAATCTTAACACCTGTCATTTCAGCAAGCTTAGAATTCTTCTTTCAGTTTTCAACTGCATCTATGGTTAAATCCACTTACTCTTTGACAGCTTGTCTTAAATGTTTACAAGACTTATACAAGAATACTCAAAAAAAGCAAATGTGGTTCTGTGTATTAAGAATTTTGTAGGATCAGAAAATGTGTCGGTACATTTTAAAGTAACTGTAATATGCCCAAGTTCATATTTTCTTCCCTTATTGTAATCAGTGACAAAAGGGCTTAACATAGTCCTGCCATATGTATGAGCAATGTTTACAGCAACTGCACCAGAGGTGCAACAGAGTCAAATCTTGTGAGTCTGTTAAAAGCCCATGCTTAAATAACAAGGTAGTGCCCTATTCCACCACTCTTACTAATGAGGTAAATTCTTTTGTGTATTGATTTTAATTAGTTGACTTGTGGAAAAAAGTCCTACATAGCATGATTAAGGGCAGCAATATAGCCCTGGGTAAGGACCAGACCTACTTTAAAGTCTAACATAGTACACAAATTGTCAGTATCATAAAATCTAATTTTACATATATATATGAATGCATGTTTTACTAAGGGTTTGTTTTGTTTTTTTTTGTTTTAATTTCAATGGTCTGCTTGAAAGTTTAAACAACTACACTGAATGTATTATATTAAACCCTAGTGCAAAAAAAAATTTAAAAAAGCTACGTATTAATATAGGACAGACCACTGAAATACTAAATGGAGACTGGAACATGATGATAAATCATAAAAGTATTTACAACTGAGAAGTTTATAAGATCGCCTGTAGCTGGGAGGAATTCAATAGAATTATCTGCACTGAATATAAAATTAAGACCTTCGTTTCACTAATACACTTAGATGAATGCCTAATATCACCATTCTTCTGATTGTGTAGTTATTACACTTATGTATATTATTCTAAGCTGCATTTAATAGGGTGTCATAGTTGCTTTCACATACATTACTGAAAGGACATATCACCAGAGATTAGTTATGTACATTAATGACTAAGCATTTCTAGAGGACGTATCACCTAAAACAGATTTATGCTCAGGCAGTTGCAGTTCTTTTGTTTGATAAATAACAACTACTTATTTTATTACTACGCTCATTCTGACTTTTTAGTTCTCAAATGAATTATTTCTTCATTCTGTTCTACAAGGCTCTAATCATTCAAACTTGTAGGTGCACTTCAAAAGCTTTAAGAATCTTACATTTGATTTCTGGGAAGTATTTTCTCGTTAACATCTAACATATGTACCCTGTAGGCATGATTCACACAAGCCTCTGGAATTCTAAGGAAATGATGATCAGTCACGGAAACGTGTAAAGATTCAAGAACTCCAGCAATTTTCACTTCAAATGTTGTCAGCGAGTTACTATTATAAAACTACTTTTCTCACTATATCACTGAGAAATACTATGTACTGTGCAGCTATGAGAAAAGTTGCACATTTAATGAACACTGCCACCTGAAGCTACATTTCCTCATAGTTGATATCTGAAGCTGTTGCATTCAGAGCCATGCTAATTATAGGTAGAGATACTCCGTATGTCCTGAATCAACTTGATACCTTGACAAGGAAGCAGGTTGGAGAAGAGCCAGCTAGTCAACAGGCAAAGCATGTGCTTAAATGTTCTTGGTTGTAATCATCACAGAAACTCTGCTCCAACTATTGTCCAAACGTCAGCAACATATTTTTGTTCAATATCATCTTTGGAAAGTCCAACTCACACAACTAATAGTAATGCATGAATTTCAGTAACCAATTGGTTGTTTTTCAAAAATTGAAAACTATCCCTAGAATCATTAAAGAGGCGGTAAAATTAAAGGTAATGAGCTCATTTCAATAAAAATTTATGAGAATGGTTTCATGCTGACAAAGTGAGTCCTGCAGGCAGTAGTCCTCCACCTGCCTGCCAGAAAAAGAAAAATCCTCTATTTCAACTATTTTCAAGTCTTTTAATGAGGCATTAAAGTATAGCTACAAGTGCATAGGTAAACTGAAAGGATTCTGGGTGTCTTTAAAATCACCAATACGTCTTTGACAGTGCAAAAGAATTTTCTGAAGGAATGAAAACAAGTATTTGTCAGTAGTAATTACTACAGGTTAAAAATTATCTTGAAGATGTATTAATAATGTGCATGAGTGATGTCACAACATCAACAGAATCCTCCCAAATCATTTTATTGAACTATCATGTAAATGCATTCTAAGATGCAAAAATAAAGCACAAAGAAACAAAGACAAAAAAAACCAACTCACATGGACCAAACTCTGAATACTTGCTTATTTTCCCCATGATTGGACAAAAACAGTCTTAAAATGGAGAACTGCAGAAGCCTGAGCTCTGACAAAGGACTATCACATTCATAAATAGTATGTAGTATTACATGCAAAATATTTTATTCACACAGGTGCAATTATCTAAGAATGTAAGAAACAAAACAAAGCAATAAACTAGACAAAAAAAAAAAAAAAAGAAAAAAACAAGCAGTAATTTAAAATGTGTGCTCCTGGAAGTATCCACCAGTACAAACACAATTACCAATTCTATTTTTCAAACAGGACAAACGTCTGTTTATATATTGTAACATAATGTGTTACATATATAAAACAAACAGTAGCATTCTTAGACTTTTGTAACATAATATCACTAGCTTGAAATTGTCAATGTTAGACACTGAAAATTTAAAAAACAAACTACTTAATACTCAGTTTTAGGCTTAACTACCTTTTAAAATCTGCAAATTATTGCACAAAAAGCACAAGACCTGAAATCAACTTGTACATTAAAAATGTTACATTATTCATCACTTTCCCCATTATTCTTTTTTTCTATAGAGTTTTGATTTCTTGTACATTCAGAATCAGGCTTTCAAAGCACAGGACATCGTAAACTGATTAATAGGACTCAGGTTTGCCTATATGCTCATGGTAAGAACTAGAGTAAAAGATGGATTAAACCAACTGAGAATATGAAACTGAGAATTTTTTTTCGTTTCTGAAAAGCTGGTTATAAGTTTCTTATTCTTCTGTGACACAAAGTAGATATTTGATCAGACTTAAAGTGGGACTTTTAGTATTACACTGGTTTTTTTTTCTTTGTACTGTTGTTGACACTCTCAGAACCATCTTCAAAGCACCGTACTCTTTTGTGTGGTGTAAAACCAGTATGCTTCCAATTTTGCCATCAATCATCTTTAATAGCATATGCTATTAATGTAATTTTGTTATTGAAGATTCCTAAATCTATTCAGTGGTTTGCACAAGACAATTATGTTTTTTTGTTACATGCATGCAGGCAATCAGATAGTGCCTTTTAAAATTAGAGCAATTAAACATGGTCATTATAAATGGTAGATTATTAAAAAAAAATAATAAATGAAGTGTCAATATGACATTCTTTGATTTAAAATAAAATGGTAAAGCAATGGAGAGATGCATTTTAATTACTCCATTTCAAAAATGTACTTGAAAATTCTACTCTATGAAAGCTTGCTGATGTTGGAAAATGTTTTTCATAGCTTTTACAGTGCAATGGATGGTTTTACAGGTATTTCCTAACATCTTGAAAATCAACTGGAAACTTTTTCCAACACAAAAGTCCCCTACACATCATCTAGAAAAAATAACTTGAAAATCTGGGTATCAGGTTATATCTTATAACTAGCCATCACTTTCCCAGTATTAGTGACTTTTTTTCCTAATCAGTCTAAAAAGAAAGAAAAATGAAAAATCAGCACAGATAAAGTATAATCTGTTTAGTCAATATGAAAATAAAAAGATCTTTGTGTACCAACAAAAATTCAACAAATTACACATATTTTTGCCATAAGTTAAACAGCCACATTATTTTGACAGACCACATCTTTGTCTGTCTTCTTCCTTCTTGCCATAACTGGCTACTCCCTGTCTACCTTTGCAATATCAAATGCACCCATTCAGGGAGGAACTTAAGAATGTGTAATGTATACACAAATTAACTTAAACCAAAGTTAATAAGCTACTATGCTTTAGGGGATAGCACATCAGATTTCATACTGTAACTGCAGTCAATGGGTGTCAGAAGGATCTCTAAGCTTGATGAGTGCTCTTCCTTCCATGTCTTACCTGGCAGAAGTACAAGGAACCTGAGTAGACATATCAGGATCATCTCCACATCTGATGAGTTTGAAATGGGAACATGAAATATGAACTCTGAAGATGTCGTCTACCTGGACTTGTGCCAAGCATTTGACACTGTCCCTCACAACAACCTGATCTCTAAATTGATGAGACATGGACCTGGCAGATGGACCACTCAGCAGATAAGAAATTGGCTGGATAGTCCCACTCAAAGAGTTGTGGTCAATGACTTGATGTCCAAGTGGAGATCAGTGATGAGTATTGTTCCTCAGGGGTCGGTATTGGGATCAGTGCTGTTTAACACCAATGATCATTGGAAGAAGATAAATGTTTGAGTGTGATGTTATTTACCCTGCTACTGAATGTAAATAAGGCACAGCTCTTAACTCTAAAATAAGTGCTAACTCTGATTACTAAGAACAGTAGTTAAGAGTAATAAAATCTTCCCTATGTATTCTTTTTTTTGAACTTCACTATGACTGATAAGCACAATCTGCCTGAGCTTGATATAAGCACTTTCCTTCTTCCATCTTGATTTCTAGCCTTCCCCTCCCACCTCAAAGGCAGTCATTAAGATCCAAAGAATCCCCTTTTCATTATCTGTGTTCTATTGTTGATGCCCAGACCATTACACTGCAATAAATAAAACACCCTTAGTGGCAAATATTATTGCCTTCACTTTCCTGGTACCCTTTTTTTTTTTTAATTTTATTTTTTTTTCAGATATTGACAGCTCTCTTTTTCAGAGCTAGTACAGAATTCTTCCAAGACTGGTATTTATTAGGGATCTCAGTTTCTTAGGTTTGCTTTCTGTTTAGCAAAAAACCAAGGCCACCTACACAACTGAATCTAGAACAGGCAAATTGCATATAAAAGTAGATTTTTAAGAGGAGTTGTTCAACGAGTCTCTTTTTAGGAATGTTTACATCAAATACAGGCATGCTGGACACTAATAGACATAGTTGTATGAAATACTCTACTACCACGTATTTTACAGAACTCACTATGATTTACTGCCTCATCTGACTGTGTCACTTCATTGACACAGCTTCTTGTGGGAAGCAAAATAAATTACTAATATAGCTCTAACAATAGCTTAAAAAATAAAAAGAAAAAACTGAAATAACCATTTTGCAAAGAACAAAATGAAGCATATGAGATGTTAGATTTGCATCTTCCTGTTGTGAAAGAGCTAAGCATGTCTTGTGTCTTTGGCCAGCAAGGTTGTTTTGAATTATTTATTTGAGGAAAGAAGGTAAGAAGCAGAACCAGAGTTCAGTGAAAGGACAGACAGAAATCCCCTTCCAAAAAATTGTGAACTTCAAAAATGCTTTTAACTGTAAAAAGGAGAATATTTGAAGATTCTCAACCAATGTGGAGTACACTAAGTAGTTTCAGCTGGCACAAATTATATGGATAAGAAATAGCATAAGAAATAAATCTCTGCTGGATATCAAAAAGGGTGAGAAGAAATATCCCCTTCCATCCAAGCATCTCTCTGCACTTTGGTACCATTATTTCTCTAGATGTAGTTGTGAATATAGTCTGGCACACGTCGGAACTAATGTTTAATCCATTGTACAAATGGATGATGTCAACTATACCCAACCTTATTAGCAGCAATACTAATATAGACTTATATCTACCTGTCACCATAGAACTCCAGTGATATTTTCAGAAGAAAAATTATCAGAAAAAAATATTCAGTACAGTTAGCTTTTTCTGCATTTCTTTGTTTGAGATATCAAGGAAGTGACAAAAAAAGGAATCTATCACCTGTATTAATAGATGTTTCAGACCAATTTAACCTGAACTAATATATTTCCTTAATGACAAATCAATGTCAAAAATAATGAAAGAACTTAAGAATCTGTATGTTTTCCTGAAGTCTTTGCTGTTAAACAGGGTTGTACAGCCTGCCCATCTTGCATTATTTATTGGCTGTGAATATTATTAGATCCTGTTGTGGTTTATAGTACAGAACAGATAGAAGCCAATTATTTCTTCTGCATTCCTTCATGAGTGACACATTTTAAAAAAGTTTTTACATCAACTAAGTAAAATTAAGAACTTCAAAAAAGCTAGAAACAAACTACAGATCTACATGCTACGAGTTTAGCTTTCTCTTGCTGGTACAATTTCTAGAGATTGGTATATTATTACTGGTATCTTTTCTCCAGATTATTTTTTTCTCTTGAGCCCAGAACTAGACGTTAGTGTCAAAAATCTATCAAAATAATTCACATTTATTATAGCTTGGTTTACAGCTATTTTCCATCAAAGAAAACTTCAAATAAACAAAAACCTAGCAAGAAGCATTACAGCAGAATCTATAGGTAAGAACTCAGAAGCACTTAGCACTGCACAAACAGGCAAAGAGAAGTTCCCCTTCTTAGGAAGACTTTTAAACTTCAGGATGACACGTGGGTACTGTGGATAAGAGCACAAAAGGTAACAGAAGGATTGTTTAAATTTAAATTGTTTTAAATTTAAATTTTGAAATGTTATTTCAAAAGTGGTTCAATAGTTGTATTTTGTGGTTCAAGGACAGTAATATTTACTTACTTTCTCTCTGACTTTGGCTGTCTCAATCTGATAATAGAAGAAAAAGCTTCAAACCTTCTCTTGTTTCTACAGGTAGGAGAAAAGTCAGACAATCTATCAGCTAACATTTTTTTTTGTGAGAAAAACCAAAAGCATTAAAAGAAGAATTAAGGGAAAGGACAAGGAAGTTGCAAAAAGACAAGGACAATGAGTTTGCAACAAAGCTGGGTATCACCATTTCCTAATAAACTCTACAAGAAACCACTGGTAGTGCTGAAAAACTTAAGGGGTCCTTCAAAGGAAAAACAAATTTCTGTTAAACACAACAGGTATTTGTGTCTGATTCCAGTTAATAAAGAGAAGTACAGGCAAACACACTGTTAAGACTGCAAGTCAGAAAAATGTTTATACCAATATTTTGAATGAGTTGAAGCAGGACAGGCTGTGATTAACCAGGCACAGACAGGAGGAAGTTTACCAGTCAACATTTGTTATTACTAGAAGCCAAAGGAAAGATATATATATGCTTGGGGGTATGTGCCCCTCTGCATATATATCTGTACTTAGAAAAAGGTATTTTGGGGGAAAAAAATCCCACCCAACAGAAAAAGCAGAACTTAACAACCTAAACCAACATATAGTTAATAAGCAAAAAACCCAGAAAACAACCCCAAAAAACAAATTACTAATTAAAATAATCAGATGGAAAATGACAAAATTAACCAGAGGTTTTAAACAGCAGTAGGGCAAAAAGCATGAAGACTGCAAGATTAAAATAAATCAAAATACTGCATTGAGTGTAAACTATTAATATGGGAAGAAAAACTCAATGAAGTTTTCAAAAACAAATTAATTACTGAAGTTACTTTTCCAGATAGGTGAGTTTTGACCATTTAAAAATAATTTAAACAAACAAGAATGTAAACAAAATAAAAGCAACACGATGTTTATAGTTTTCTGCATATGCAGCACCATACTCTTAATTTAGATCTAAATAATTAAAGTTTATATACCCAGAAGTATAAGAAACTTAAATTAAAAACTAATAGATGTAGATTGAAATGATACTCTACCCTGTGTTATCCTCAGACTGAATATATTTGCAGTCAGCTATAAAGACTTAGAATTCCAGCAGAATGAATAAAGCCATGAGCAGAACATGGATGACTATTTGCAAGAATATGCAAAACTTTCAAGTCTGTTTTGTTTTTTTAAATGTCTGTATAAAAAATGGATCCTTAAGACAGAACATACAATTACAGAAATATCTTTAATGCCAAAATATGCATATACCTTGCTAACCTGATGTCTTTTAAAGTGCTGGATAAAGATGACTGACTTTTTTTTTTTTTTTTAATGGGGCTGTGGTGAAGGATTGTAAAGAGTGGTTTGTCCATCCACAAGGGGCTGTGCTGGGGTTACCAAGCTAATTTACCTTATGACCTGAGCTAGATTCTTGAACCCATTCCTTCAAAGGTGAAGAACTAGGGTATTAAGCTTGTTTCATTTAGAAGTGCCCTACCAAGATAACAAATGTTTTTAATAAGATCTACAGCTCTATCGGGAAAAGAATATAAGAAAAGCTCCAGTGCTCCTTTAATGTTTGATGTTTAAGACTGAAAAAATCAGAAAGCTCCTCCCTGACTTGACTGCACCAAATAATGTTTATGGTAGCTTATGAAAACTAACATTTTTTACCATTATTAGAAACAAATACAAAAGCTAAATTCAAATATATAAATTTTGTAATCTTTATCATGTGTGTGCATATTCCACCTACTTATCAAGGGAAAAAACAGGACTACATACACATATGCTTAGTAAAAATACTATTCTCATTATAGAGATTGAGACATTTGAGAGATAATATGTATTTTTGCCCCCATTCCCCTTATATTCTTCTGGAGAATGAAGGCTTATTTTGGAAATGTATCAATCAGGATTTTCTTTTTTTTTTGTTTCAGATTTTCAGACACTTCTATTGTCCTTCAGGGTAATGAATGCAATCCCCTTGGACTAAAGGGTTTCCTTTTCTCAGCTGCCTCCTTTTAAGCAGTGCATACAGTACATACATGCTCTAAAAGAGCATTCAGATGCTCACTCCTTATTAACATGGCCTTAGGAAGAAAATTTTTTCATGGAAGACCAAGAGAATTTTGGTTCTAGAGGAGTTCCTATAATGCAAACAGTAGAACGAACACTTAAAAGTTCCAGTCAAAAAACAGAGTTTGAGTTAGTTCATTACACTTCAAAGAGTTTATCACCTCACTGTGGAAGACAGTGAGAGGCAAGAGACAGAAAGGAAGTTATTAGACCAAAGTCATACCATAATCCAGCATCATCCTCTGCAAATGAAGCATCTCTTCAAACATCTTAACAAGTGTCAGACAATGAGCAAAGCTGCTGAAGCTACATAAACCTTAAAAAAGTCAACTATCAGTAATATATTAGCATACTCAAAAAAATACCATGGTCAGCTCTTTGCAAATTAGGTCACAGCTCATAAAAGAATTTGAAGTGAAATTACTATAACAAAACTAATGTTTTTTTACAACACCATCTGGTATCAGAGGGTTTGGTCTTCAAAATAAATGCCTATAGGTGCTTTTAAGAAGCAAATTGTTACCTTGAAGCAAACTGAAAACCTGCACATTCTGAAGTAGTGATACAGCTAGAAGCCTATCTCACTCCTGATACACTCAAGAAATCCTGAGAATACAGAAATCCCACATCTTCCATGCTCCAAGGCATTCCTTAAGGAAAAGCCAGAGATGCTGATGCTTCCTTCACCCTTCAAATCAGCTGCTGGAAAATCACAAAGGTTTTCCTGTAGCCAGCAGGTACAGGGAAGTCAGCGTGCTTCCATAAAATACAAATCAGCCAGCTGAGCTGGTCCCTCCAGCCAATAGTACCCATTACATTTTTGTGCCTTATATCACTATTAGTTCATTTCTTAATTGCATGTTTTAGAAAAACAGAAGGAAGCAATGTCATTGGCTAACCAGGGCAAACCATCAAGACTATGAAATCAGGACTCCTAATCTACGTCAAGCTATCATTTTGTGCCAGTTGCAAACTTTCTTGTGCCTCAAACTTCCCAGATGCACAGTATGGCAAAAACACATTTTCAATGAAAAAAAGATGCTCTTCCAAAAACATGAGCTCTCAAGGATAAAGAAATACTTAATATTTTCATAGAACCATAAAAGTTTTGGGTTGCAAGGTACCTTGAAAATCATCTAGTTCCAGTCCCCCTGGCCAGGGACAGGGGCACCTTCCACTAGATGCAAACTATGCAAAAGACTTTTACATGTCCTTCGAAGAAATAGTTACACTATTTTGGTTTAGCTTTAGAATTTAGTTGTTGCTACAAAGAAACCTATCATTGCTAGCCACCTTTCAATCATTGGTATATTTCATATATATTCATTCCCATAAATAAAGCAAGTAAACAGTTTTTCATGGATTACTTTGCTGTAGTTTTCAGCTTTATGTACTTGGTTACAAATTACCATCTGTACCATGTATGTTAATAGCTAGATGACAGTATTCACACATAGAGGCAACAACATTCCATCTGCCATGCAGTTAGGCCACACATAACTCAGTCCCACCTTTAGACAAAGCAACTGCTGTTTACCCAGACTGCCAATGAAATTAAATGATTAATGTCACAGGCAGCTACCATCCAACATTCAAGCAAATGTGCACTTAACATTTAGGCATCACCTGTTCCAGGCATAAAACAAAAATGGGCATTTTTTCTCAGTAATTATTTATAGACAAAGTTTGACACTTCACCCGAAGATCAGCACAAATGTAACTTTTAGAAACCACCAGATAAAAACTGCCCCCCAACATTCACCCCCTTATTTGACACAGTACTTTCAGTTATATGCTTAGTAGATATATTACATTCTCAGAAAAACTTGCCTCTTGCACACTAATAATGTTTAAATATTCAGAGTCTGACCTGAAAATAATTTAAATTTATCAGAGTATGATAAACTTCCATTTGTAAACAATGCAGATTCCAATTTTAAAATAAAAGCTTATTTTTTAATAAGTATGAGAGATCTGATATTGATACACATGAACTAGCACTCAATTCCTGGAATCAAATAAAGTCCCTCTAATGTTTCAATGCATTCTTGGAAAGCAATCAAAGGCCTCTTTTTCCATAAGTTTGTTATTTATAGAAAAGCATTTGATTGTTGCATTGAAGTGTGCACTCTATGTGTAAAAAGGTGTTTATGGGTTTTAGTACAGTATAGTTAATACCCAAGCAATACCTAGCCTTTTTATAATAAAGAACCCTCACTGAGAGGATATATATTGTACTTTTCATCCAGTACAGGCATACAATTACATTTGCTGGTGGTCTATAACGTAAACTCCACTTGAGGCAACTTACAGCTTATAGATTTGCTGTTCCACATACAACAATTAAGAACAGTTACATTTTTATACTGAAATGAAAGACTAAGATTTGAGAAAAAATATTCATACTCTATTTCAAAGCAAGCTATGAAAACTTGCAGAATAATTTAAAATCAAAGCTACATTGCTTAGGAATGAATATATTCTTTCTTCTAGTTTTGGATAGACAATTAGACATTTTTCCACAGAAAGAAAATAAAAGGTAAAAAGAACACACACAACAGACCTTTATGCACACAAAAGACATGGTTACATGAAGTATGATGTGGTAAACACAGACTTAGCAAAACTCCAACGTACAACATTACTTTAAGCATCCATTGGGCTGTGCAGTTGACAATGTTTCAAAACACAAGATAAAAAAAGCTACACAGGAAAATTCAAACCTCTACCATCACAACAAAATCCCAAGAAAGCATAATCTACTCCCAGAATCCAGAATTTAGCATCCATTCACAGTCTCCCATACATGAATATAAACAGGTATCCAATCATGTAGCACTTAGATTAATGTTACTTTTAAGGCTAGAAGGCAAAGTAAAACTCAGGCTTTCATAGCTTGACCTGTTTCAACTCATTGCATAAATTAAACATGCACTTTTTTTGCCAGTTTGGGGTGTTAGTGGTTTTTTTTTGTGTGATTTTTTTTTATTTTTTTGAGTTTTGGTTTTGGTTTTTTTTTTGTTTGGCTTTTGTTGTTGTTGTTTTTGTTTTGTTTTTTTCATTCATTTGGATTCTGTGCTTTTTTTTAAGGGCATAGCAGAAAAGAGAAAATAAAGTTAAGATCACAAAATTTGCAGTCCTGAGAAGCTTGGTTTTGATACTTATGAGAATTTTGCATGGGTACAGGCTGAGGGTTAAGTTCTTAGAAAAGTCTCCTTAAAACATGCATAAGCATATTAGATAGCTCAGTTGTGCACCAATATAAGTGCTTCTGAACTCTCAAACATTTCTGACAGGCATGAGAAACTACAAGAAGTGCCTACTGTGTGACTGGACAATCTTGACATAATTTTGGTCCAAAAAAGCCATCTACTAACCCATAAAGCATAGATTTTTGTAATTGTTTTACACTTAAGATTTAGTTACACTCATCTAAGCACTTTCCTTAAAGTTAATTCACTCAACCAACTTAAGACCAGGAGTAATAGAAGTTCCACAGACTCGGATTCTTTAGGCCATATAGGCAAAGACTATCATCTAAGTAACCAAATAATATCTGCACTTACAGATTTATAAGGATACTTGAGAAAGGTCAACATTTAGAGAGATATATATAAAGTTTTCTTACTGTAAAACAAACCAAATTGAGTATAATGTACAGTAAGTGAATATCTAAGTGGACAGAGAGGTAGGTCGAATAGAAATGCGAATATAAACAGCCTCCCATAAGCCAACAATTAAGTCAAAGTGAAATGCAGATTTAACACCTTATTACAAGAAAGAACTGTGAAGTATGTTATAAAGTTAAGTGTTTGCACAGAAATACAGTTTGTTAGAAAGCAAAGTGGTAGCTCGTTTACATATTTCTCTTTGTTATCTCACGAAAGAGTCAAACTGCTAAAATTAAGATAGCAAATTGTTGGAAAACCTCATTTTTAAGCAAAATAACTCAGGCTGAAAACAGCCATTTTATATAGTTCTGTTTTGTGTAAAGCTGATCCAGAACACATCTTTCTGAAAAAACAGACTAGATTGTTATTTTAGATTACATAGATCTGATTATTTCAATAGATGCTGACTGTTCTGATCAGAAACTTGTTCAGCACTTCATTAACTTTAAATCTACAAGCAGTTAAGTAATTGGTTTAAGTATCTTGATGGAAAAGAGCCAGAATTTTTCAGCACCATAGGAGTGCCCACCCCACAATACCAAATAGGAAAATTTCTTTCATATTTGCACAACTTAACAGACCACCTTCTGGAAAGTAGCTGTAATTTAAATTGATCTACCATGGCAAAACTAAAAATGTCTAAAAAAACACTTTTTCTTGAGTTCCAGTACTGATCTCAAAATTTGCTTACAACAATGAAATATCTTAATAGCTCTCCAACATTGTGAGCCACACTATTAAATGGGTGGAACATCCATAAAAAGATAGTGAATGTTGTTGTCTTAATGACTGGATAGATTGTTTGAATTTTATTTCCTACCATCTACTTTTTTCCCTTTATCTCCAACTGAAGCCTTCACTCAGTCGACTCTATCTCATTGCAATATTTTGTGAACTGTTAGGAAATCTATGTATTCAATGAGTTGAAGCTGAGAAGGGTAAGGTGCACAGGCACATATGGAATTTGAACTGAATTAGTTTTTCAAACTAGCCACATTCTTTAACGTATTCCTACTCCCTACCGATGGATATGGACTATAACAATATTTCAAGGCAAATTTCAGCTAAGCATTTAATCACATCAGGCAATACTGGGGTTCAAGAAGGTTCTACAATCCAGTTAGCACAAAATATGGCCAAATAAATATTTGCAACTTGACCAAAGTTAGCTTCTAGCATTAACTAAATCATAAACCGATCTGTTTACACAGATGATTAATGATGATGCTATATGATGTGCAGATTCAACTTTGTTTATGATGATTAACATATTACCTTTAAAAAAAAATGCTTGCTAGTAGTTAAACATTGTTCTTGTGGAGAAACTCAGAATAAACAGATGAAGTGAAATCTGATAGAGTATGCATAATCCGACACGCTGATATTGTACACAACTTGAGCCATGTGTTTGTACAGGAGAATATATTAAACCCCATCTGTTTTAACAGTTTTTAACGTTATAAATTAGGAAAACATCAAAAATGTCAGGAGTCGGCAAACACTTATTTGTTGTCTTTCAGCTCTATATCTATTAGACAAGTTTGTTATCAAACTATTCCTCCAAACATGAAAAGAACAGCAGGCCTTCTGGAAAACCAGATGGCTGCTGTGGTTTCGAAACATGTTCTGGAAGGGTTATATAGTTTACATTTTTTCTTTTTCATAAAGGATTGTGTGGGATGTGGCATGGTTCTCAGACACAAAACTCCTGCAAAAAAACCCCCAAGTGGTATGTGGGTGGGAGAGTGAGGGACTATTTGAGGATACAAAAAAGAAAGCAAAATTATCCATGTCACTGAATCTTGAAGACCTTCTCATAAGAAAAGAGAAACATTTTGGCTACAAAGGAAAAAAGTTACCACTACAAAGAAAAAAAAATGCTTTCAAACTGCACAGTCTTAGGCATTTCACTGCCTTTCTCTGAAACAGAAGGGGGCCCTAGACACTGAAATTAAATAGGGGAACAGAAATAATAGTGAAACATCAGAAGAAATATGTTTGATGGGATGAATTTCATGCATGTCAATAAGAAAAAAGAAAAAGGTCAGTCTATCAAACTGAGAACATAATCATATTCCAAAAGGAAAAATGTTTAATAACATTTGGTGAGTCATTAAATCAATACACAGTAGGAGGAAAGCCCAAATAAAAAAAGGACTCAAAGTCCAATTACAGGAAGGATTAGAAAATGCAAGAAAAAGAATCCCATGACAACCTCTGGTATTTTTGCTGTTTGTCATGGCATTTTCTATCACTATTTTTTGTCTTAGAGCACAAATGGAAATATTTCAAAAGTATTTAATTCCTAGGGCACTGTTTTCACAGAGAAAAAGAGGCAATTGAGAACTCAGAGAGCGATGGCAAATCTTCCTGACCTAGCAAGAGGGAAATGCAAGCCAGGTGCCAGCATTCTGTTATAATCCCAGCCCAGCCTGTCTTCCTGGCTCTCCCTCACCTGGGGATTCTGGTTACACACCCACATTCCCTCACAAAAAAAAAAAACCCAGTTGCCAGTCCAGTGAAATACCCCTGCTTACACTTTCTGCTTCTTAGCTGAAAATAAACCACCTGACACTGACATGAATTTATACCAAGTCTGACACTGGATGTTGCTGAGATTATAAACCAGGCATTTAACCAGTGGAAGAACAAGAGAAGGGGAACATGCGCTGAAACAAGGATTCAGTTCTGACTGAATATAATGAAAACATTCTTCCAATGAGGACATTAGCTAGATGGTCTGCGCAGTCTTCATCCTTGGAAGTCTAAGACTCACAGGACAAAGCCCAGAATAACCCAGCCTCACCTTGTGGCTGATCATTCTTTGAACTGGAGGTGGGAAGAGAGAGGAGAACCCTCACAACCTGGATAGTCCTGTGATTACTCAGAAACCATGAGAGTTCCCAAGAACAAGGACTTCTTAAGCCAGTCTATTTTTGTGACACTGAGTGGATGGCCTAGTGGACAGCTAACCAACACATGGATGAAACAAATTAAAATAAGGTGAAACAGTAATTTTTTAAAATCAGAGTATGAATATTTGGCAGATATTTTGACAATACGTTTAACTAAAGAGGTTCTAAATCCTTTTCAATTCAATTCTGTAATAGAGGCTTTTGCTCTAGAAAAGCAAACCTTCAGCTTGGCTCTCACCATCTTTAAAGCACAAAATCTTTATTTTCTAAAAAAGTTAGCTTTTATTTTAGTGTATTAAACTCAATTAAAAAAAAAAAAAGAAAAAAGCAGGAAGACAAACTCAGCTTCTGTAGAGGAGGCATTACAATTGGTTGGGACAAATAAAGAAAATGTTTTGCTACTCATGAGTTCTGATGTTTAAGTTGCTGAACAATAATTTTATTGTGCTGACTAGATTTACCTGTTTGATACTCAAAGTAAAACACCATGGAAGTAAAAGTCACACAAACTTAATTTACATTACTCAAAAATATGAATCAAAGTAAGCAAACTAATAATGTATTTGCCACATATGGACGGAAGGTGTGAAATTCCAATGGTTTCCCTTCTTTCAAGTGAATTCCAGTATAAGAATGTATAAGAAGATCTAAGAGCCATAGGAATAATATTTTTGGCAAACATGTTTCTTGCAGAAAAAAAGTTTAAGAAAATAATCAAATAGCAAAGCACAATTAATATTACATAAATAACTGAATGGTATATTAATTGAGAATCCCACTTAAAGATTTTGAAAAAAGGACACGTTTGTTATCCTGTGTTCCAAAATACTTTTTCAAGCAATATCTTGCAAAATCTTACATTTTGAAAGAACACTGTACAAACCTCCATGCACACATGTTAGTATTTTAACCAAACCAAAATTAACATGCATGGAGAATAGCCACAGCTACAGTACATGAATAAGACTGATTACTTGCACAGTGACTGCATATTTTCACTAACAACTTTTAATCTGAGAAGCACATTTAAATCCCAAACAAACAAAAATATAATTTGTTTTTTTCTTATCTCTTCTCATTTTGTAAATCTGTTATTAAAAAAATATTTTTCTCCAAGCTATTATTAAATAACTCTTGAATTACAGCGTTGTATTTTAGTTTTCATCACTCATCACATTTAACCACAAATACTAGTACATTTTCTTCACTCAAAACATATCTTTTATTGATATTGTGCCTGTAATAATGATGCAGGTGAATTTTATCATTCCTTTCACCCTACTAGTAATGAACAAATTCACTGCTTATTACTTTGGACTTGATCTCTAGCAAAACACTACTGGAACAAACAATTTGATTTGTCAACACCTTTACAAGGACTCCTCAATCAATGTCACAAATCCAAATTTAAACAGCAAAATACATTTGACTGCAAGACCCCAGACTGATTAGAGCTCCGAGTTCAGTGAATTGCACCAGACAGGACAGCAATCAGATTATTAACTCCACTTGAAAATAGTCTCTGCTGCCTGGGATTAGCATGCATATTTTGATATAGATCGATAAGCAATCTCCTTTCTATAAGAAATGCCTGCAACATTCATTTGGCTGATCAAAGGTATATATCAGCTTGTTGTGACAGCTAGCTATTGTTTCCCTTTTTCTTTACAGGAGAGTCCCTATTAAAAAAAATCCCTGGCTCCCTTTCACCTAATAGTGGAAGTCAGCAGAGAGTCACAAAATTCCATCTCCTCAATACCCAAACACAATTAGTTCAGAAAGGACTTTTGCCTTTTTGAGGTAACTTCACTTACTTTCACTTCTTCATTCTTTCCACTCCTCCTCCCTCCCCTATTCTGAACATGTGGGCATTCTTTTCTAGCCTTCCAAACATTTTAATAGTATTATTCTCTGCTAAATCCACAAGGTAATTAGAAATAAACTGAAATTTTGGTATCTGTATTTTGTAATGTGGATAAAGTTTTCCAAGTCAACAACATATTCCTGGCTTTGCATTAAAAACCAAAGCAATCCTTTGAATCTGAGGTGTTCACACAACAAAACCTATTTCCAGTCAACTCATCAGGGAAAAAAGGCAACATATTTTCTCCATAAGGTAACTTGAACTCTTAACTGAGCTCTGGATTTTGTTGCATCTGCAGAAGATGAAAAACCAAAATATATCTGCCAAATTTTTTCAAGATAAAAGCACAGACATATCATCCCTCCTCTAATGACATATGAAATAATCACTATCTGAGCTTTTTATCGTTTTTAATAAAAAGACTTGCTTTAAAAAAGACAAGTAGAGCTTTTGAAGCAAACAGTCAAAAGTGAGAGTCACACAAAACAAACTAGATGCCAGACCTCATGAATGAAGCCATCAGAAAGTCAATGTGCATTTTGATGTTCGGAGCAGGAGATACTCTCCATGCTGACGGGGCTCCTTCACATATAAAAGCAGTGTTCAAGAACCAGACCCATAGGCTGAATCTGGTCCAGTACACAGAATTTCTCTACATTTATCAGCATAAATTTTAATCCGTTAAAATTTTCCAATACTTTGTATCATAACACTATTTTGTTCTACTCCTAGGCCTTTTCCTAGCAGAAGTGGGACACTATTTTCTAATGTTCTGTAAATAAAATAGAGCCTTCACCTTCCTTATTCATCCTCAGGTAATCATGTGAACTCTTACAGTTAACAAGCAATAAAACAGGATTAGGAACCTCAGCATCTTTTTAACCCTGTGAGCATATATTGTTTGATGTGCAAAATAAGCCCAGATTTCCCAACACAACAGAGACATAAATTGATTCAGAGCAATTTCATCCACATACCTAAGATACACAATTACTAACTGAGACAAAAGAATTTGGATCGTGAAGTGGCAGAAAGGAAGAAGTCAGAGAGTTGTGGTCAATGGGACAGAACCTAGTTGGAGGTCTGTGACTAGTGGAGTCCCCTCAGGGGTTGGTACTGGGACCTGTACTGTTCAATATTTTCATCTACAACCTGGATGAGGGAAAAGTGTGCTCTGGCCGGGGGGTTGGACTAGATCATCTTTCGAGGTCCCTTCCAACCCCTAAGATTCTGTGCTTCTGCGAATTTATCTTATTCTAATTCTTAGATTCCTCCCCACCCCAGCAACTTTCAAACATTTATAATTTCTGGTATCATAGAACAGCAATAGGAATCGCTATGAATAATACATAATCTCTTTTATTATTCTTTCCTATTAATGAATTTATTCAAACTGGACAATTGGTATGCTAGAAAATATAGCAGAAGCATTCTGGTTATTTTTTTCAGGTATATTGTAGATGTTAATTTCATCTATTAAACAAAAATTTAGTATTTAAAAAAATATTTTAAAGTGTAATTAGGAAAATAATAAAATAGCAATTAAGTATTTAATATAAGATAACCAGTTTTTTTTTTTTCACTCTATAACTAAAACTGCATATGGTAATGTATGCACAGCAGAGGGTTTTGTTGTTGTTAACTGAGGTTTTTTTGTATTTTAAGTTTAAAAGGTTTTTATGAATGGTATGTAGGGAGATGCAGGGAAAGGAAAAGAATCCTACAAATACCCAGTAGCAAGTCCTAATTATTTTGCAAAGTGAATGTTTGTGTTTTGTTTTTCCTCTAAAAAGAATCTTTTTTGGTTATGCAAGATCAACATCCATCTCCTTTGCACCTTATATCAGTATATCAAAGAAAAACTTGTATACTGGTATTACCTGGAAAGCCTAGACATCTCTTTATGACATGAAAGATTAAATTTAAAATGATTATCCAGATTATTGAATCGCTAAGAGGATCAATGGATTTAATAATATTCTTAATGCAGAACAGGATAATTGTTTATTCTTGCAGAAACTAGCAGGAAGACCAGGTACTGCTTCGTCACCTTTCACAAACCCAAGATGTTACAATTGTTACTGAAGTTGTTTTCTTTTAATGGCTATTCAGCAACTTGCAATCTAAAACTAATTAGCTACAGATAGCAGCTCCATATTTGATTAAGAAATCTTAGGTAGGAAACAAAGGATTTCACGATACAGGTTCTAAATCTTTAAGCTTCTTAACATGCTCATGATTTCTTTAATGTAATAAGTCAAAATCAGTAAAACATTGACTGTTGTGAAATTCTATGAGTACTATTGTGCAAAAACAGGAAGCAGGTCATCTTAGTAGAGAACCTTCCTTTTGCAGCTATTAACAGTGATAAAAGATAGATAAAAGAGCATTATTTAATACCAACCTGGATATTGTGACTGTTGCTTCAACAAATAACCTCAAAATATTTATAAAAGGGATTATAAGGAGGAAATTAGGAAGAAACTCTACACTAGAAGAAGTCTTCACTAGGAAGAAATTCTTCACTATGAGGGTGGTGAGACACTGGAACATGTTGCCCAGGGAAGCTGTGGATGCCCATCCCCGGAAGTGTTGAAGTGCAGGTTGGATGGGGCTTGGAGCAACCTGGTCTGGTGAGATGTGTCCCTGCCCATGCACGGGGCTTGGATCTAGATGATCTTTAAGGTCCCTTCCAACCCAAACCCCTCTAGGATTCTATGATAAATACATCTCATAACTGTTTAGTATTTTCAACCTAATCTAATAATCTGCTTGGTTTTCTTAATTAAAGGTTAATATCATTGATAGGAAAAGCTTGTAAAAACTTAACAGAAGAATTTTCTTACTATATAATTATATGATAAAGTACAATGAGAAGCGAAAATTAAAAAAGATAAAATGTCTATAAAGTTCTTTGTATAAACATTAGCTGCTTTTTACTTGGCACAATTATGTATTTCATAAGAACACCTACTCAAATGCCTTCATAGTACAATGCACTGATGCAAATAACTTATGTTCATTTCCTATCATTTTCGCTACAAATAAATCAGTCCCTCACTCCTTTCTCAACAAGATCTCAGCCTAACTGATAACAGACTTTGAAATCAGGCCATAGTGGTAGAATAACTCTTTTTACCAAAGAAACTCCTTGTTGGCTGCCTTCCCAAAAGCAGGCAGAGTTTTCTGACAAGGAGCATACGTTTGTGTTCACAAACAGAAAGAGATGAAGTCAACATCCCTCCCATTTCATCAGTCATTTCCCTCAATTAAAAAGGAATAATTTGAGTAGTAGCTTAATTTAGTCTTGCATACCTAGAACCGCAGTTAGAGCAGCCTATACAGAAGGGCATTTAAAGCTACAACCTAGCCCAAGTAGCAAAAATACAAATAAAAAATGGTAATTTGCACTTTCAAGTACTTTACTCAGACTGTATATTGCTCTACTAAATCTGAATTCATTGATATTTGTCATCTTTGACAACAGTAGGCTGTTACATAGAATATTCATCCTGAAGGAAATTAATCTTCATTAATCACAATGGCTGTATCATTGACACAGTGCATACATTAATTCCATTGTAAATTTTATTTTCCATTCCAAACTAGCAATGTACTTGATTTAAATGGAAACATTATTTTATTTGTGCTAGCTATGATTTTGGATGAAATCTGCTGGTTTACTATATAATAGGAAATTATTAGGAGAAACAAGACCTAAGCTAGGGGAAGAAGGAAAAAAAGGACACATTAGGAAATAGCATTATATATGCCAGAATTGTTGTAGGCTTGTTTTTAAAATAGATGCTAATGTCCTGTTTCAAAACATGAGAACACACTGCTTCTAGTTTGGAGTGAGAATTTAATTATTTTTTTTTTTTAATGATGTAGGTTCCATGATATTACAACTAAAGAAAAACAGTTTCATGCATCCAGTGGAGAACCTTCAACAGGGCCTTTTTTTGATCTCTTACCTATAACACCTCTAGCCATGCCATTCCGTCTTTAAAAATCAATGCCTTCACCTCTCAAGTAGGAGAAACTCATAGTAGTATCAAATAATTCAATTGTATTTAGGATCAACTGCAGTACTGCCTTTTACATGCTTCTTCATGACACTGAACACTACTTCCCCCCCAGTGCACAGAAACAATAAAGCTATAGTGTAAACAGCTGTGCACTCACATGCAGTAGCTGACAGTTGTATACTCTAGCTCCATCTAACTAAGTTTCAAGGTAAATGACAGTATCCCTGACTGGCTTGGTTTGGAAGGGACCTTTGGAGGTCATGTGGTTAATCTCTCAGGCTCAAGCAGGACCATGCAGAGCCAGTTGCCCTGGACCATGTCCAGGCTGCTTTTGAGTATCTTCAGGGACAGAGACGTCACAGTCTCCAGTATTTTTTCTCATTCTGGGAAAGCTCAAGAAACAACATGCTAAAAATACATTTTTTGACACACAAAAAAACCCCAACAGAAGTTCAAGTAGAGTTAATTAATCACATTAGGTAAGATAATTAGCACTGTATTAGATAGCATCATACATGCAAGACCTAAAAGAAGCAGGACCTTCAACACATTAATTAAAACCCTTTTCCCCTCTTTTTCTTTTGTCCAGAGATGACCTAATGAATCAGTTGTGAATAAGGACAAGTGGTGTCACTTGTATCTCATAATGGTTTTAACATTTATTCATCTGACAGATAGGAGACAAAACACTGAAAACCTTATGAAGCAGATTACGCACCTTCAGAAAAAAGCCTATTACACACATTTTGCAGCATTTCCTCCACAGAACATCTGCCCCCCCCACCCCCCCCCAAATTTAGACTGTACTCCACCTGGTGTCCACCTTGAAAAGAAGCATTTTAAACAGGTGCAATTGGTAGGACATGTTACACCACTTAAAAGAGAAAAAACAGTGCCCCATTTTCAGCTCATTACATTTACATTCCAACTTGCAGGTTAAGTGAAGGCTTGTGCTAAAACATTGTCGCTTCCCATTTACTTGTGAGGACTAATAAAAGAACACATTCCAGTATATTTAAACACCAATGCTTCCCACCAGTTATTTCACAATCTTAAAAACAAGGAATGGAATCTTAACTATTGACTATTTCTCCATACAGACATCAATTACTATGTTAAAAATCACATTTTTTTTTTAGCAATATAGAATTATTTGCTTTCAGTACTTTTGCCTATATAATGCAGGATATATAAAGCAAGGAACACTACAAACAACATAAATATGTACATGTGATCAGATGCAGAGTTTTGCTTTTAAACACTTCTTAAAAAATGGAAGTAACTACTTTTTCAGACGGATGAGAAGAAGAAGCCATTTCAGAGAACCAGGGGGGAAAACCAAAAAAAAAGTCCCCCCAAAAAACATAAAGCCTCAGAGCTAACTCTCCTTCTCACACAGTCAATGCAACAAAAAATCTCCAGAGGCTGCTCAGCTCAGCTGAAAATCTGTCCTGTAATAAATGCATGAACACAGCTAGACGGAAAAAGTCAGCGCTGCACTGACACTGATCTGGGTTTGATCTTTTGACTTACACAAATGTAAACCAAAATGAATTAGATTAAATGAAACGGAATTTCCTGAGTTTTAAACAAGCCTCAGTACTCTCAAATACATATATTGATGAAATTAAGCCACTGGTGAGACAGAGGCATCCAACAGTTTCAGTGATAATTTCTTTGAACTAAACATTTTGGATGTAAGGGACAGGATACTTTATTTTAAATAAAAACATATTTAGACTGTCATTTTGAAGAAGCTGGGTATACTGAAAGGAAAACAAGATAACAAGATTAAATAATGGTGATAATATGGCATACAAATAATGGGAGGTGCTAAATTTGTATTGGATTGACCAGATACCATAGTGCCTATTTTTATACCCAGGGCACTGTAAATCTTCAAGCAATCCCCAGTGGTCTTAAAAGAAAAAGCAGCAGAAGGGGGAAAAGAAAGACCAGCTTTCAAATGATA
>NW_009953205.1:2263787-2274516 GCF_000747805.2 Chaetura pelagica | reverse complement strand
GAACCGTAGTATGTGAGAGGAAAAATGAATTTAATCTGCTCAGGACACTTACTCCTTATCATAGTGCGTCTTCAGAAGATTTAATTACTTAAGCTTGGATGTATTTGTCAGTATATGGCATGTTGCTATATTGGGAGTAATGCTCTGAAGCATCGTCCTTTGTCACCTGAGATTTTCCCTGAATCTATCTCATATATAACTAAATACCATGTTTAGCAATGAGTCTTACGTAAGAGCCCTTCTGCTTCTGTTTCCACAGAGCTTATGCTAAAAACAAGTGACTGATTTAAGTGACATTGGTAGGCCCTTTGAGTGTAATTCTTATTATCTTATCAGTGGCCAAGTCACGGAAGTGTGAATCTTATCTAAGGATTACATCTGGAAAGGATCATGATTAAAAAGACAGTATCTCATAATCTCATTGTTTATTGTATCCATGCTATTTATTACCTAACATACACTTCAAATCCACACCCTTTGCATACAGGTACGTAGTTTTGACTGCATGCTCATAGAAACAGTATTACAGAATTCAGATCACATTCCCTTCAAGAGTATAACAAAAAGTAAAACAGCAAACGCAAAAGGCAAAAAGGTAACAGACACCTGTCTGAGCACAAAAAGAGTTGAAATAATCCAGAATGGCATCAATGAAACACAGCATCTGTATACAGGGACAAACAGAAATGTGTTCTTCCTGATATCAGAGTTTCAGCAAGAAAGGAAAGTTAAGAGTGGGTCATACACAGCCTTCCTGTTGCTCAGAAAAAAAAATCTCAGCTCAGAATAACACTGAAAAATTGTTCCAGGAATGCAAACATAAATGTCTGTATTTGACAACACTTGAAAACTTGTATTATCTATGAACTACTTCAACTTTATTAAGCATCGGTTTTCTTCAGGCTGTTTGGAAATTACTTTTTAATCTAGATCTCTACAGATAGCACACTGCATGCCTGCAGAGCCCTAGCAAGTTCTTTAGGGATCTTGCCTGGGCTCCAGGGACCAACAATGCAAATTGCATGTGCAGATACTATCTAAGGAATTATTATATAAACTAGGTCTCTTATTTATAGCACATTCTGAACTCCAGACCAGTACAAATTACCTGCAAACTACACTGAGGTAAACTCCATTTCTTAAACACTTGCAAAACTACAAGCTGCACAGTTATAAGCCCAGGGCTCTGTGGACTGTCTTGGTGGCACATATGCCCCTCAACTTTCTGGCATTTCCACAACGAAACTAGACATTATGCATAAAGAGAAAAAACATACAGTTACAAGCCAGCCAGGTGTAGAAGCCTTATAAAATACTCTACATCTTTGCTGTGTTTAACTACATGAATAATCCTGGTACTGGCTAGAACCAACAGGTAAGGAAGAACTCCTGAACCAAAATATACTACATTGTTAAGCTGCCAACTACTTTTTAGGACAACTACTTTCATTTTTATTCCATGACAAAGATATTGTTGTCATATCTGCATATCTGGATATCTGCATGCACTACCCAGAGACACTAGTGCACATGCTTCACATACTTCTCAAAACTGATCTTGACATACCATTCGCATTCAGACACAGGTAAAAACAAACAAAAAACAGTGAAGTGTAGACATGACAATGTACGTTAAGAGAGGATACACCATAGTTCTGAGGGAATTCACATCTGTTCATTCTGTTCTATTCTGCAGAACTCTCAGGTAAAAACTCATCTTCTGAGTTTTGGAAAAGTAAGCATATTTGGATTTCATTTACAGCAAGTGCAAATGGGACATTAATTCTGAAGTAGCCTTTGGCCATCTAATTGCCACTTCATCTAGTTATGTGGTACTAAAACTTTTCTTGGTATGCAAACCTCGTTTATCCTTCCTTTACCACAGAAATAAAGTATTCATAAACTAAAAACAAAATGCCTCCCAACACCATCCAGCTTGTAAAATAACTCCCTGTAAAGAAGAAATCTAACATAGTAAACTGGCCAGTTGCTTTCAAACTTTAAATGGCTAATAGACAGCCAGCTGTTTGCCATGCCATTAAAGTACTCTGATAAACTCCTTACAGCAGGTGGGAGTTAGAATGTGATTTAATAACTGCCAAATTAATCATTTATGAGCAGGTCTTATTTTAACGGGAAAGTTTTACTTTACAATGCAAATCTTCCAACTACACTGCAGACTAGAGCAACAAATTGTAACTAAATATTTTAGAATAACTTATTAAGGAACCATTGTGCTCTTCAAAGAACAGTGGTAGTTTTTATTGAAGAAGTTACGCATTATGTCCTGAATGAAAATAAGTTTCTATATCATAGAGTTGACAGCTCATATCAAGACGGCATAGTACAGAGCACAATTTACAAAAAAGTCTTCCAATACACACAAACTGCATTAGGTGGGCTGGAGGAAGTATTTTACAAGCAAAACAAACAAACAAAAAGCAACTCTCAGGAATACTCTGTCTCCAGAAAGCTTTACTACAGGATTACATTTTTGCATTCAATATATACTTAAGTCTTATCTCCTGTAAGGTTGTTAGCTCACAACCACTGAAGCTGTCTTACTTCTAAAATATCTCACCAATGAGCACTCATCAGCTTCCTACAATCAGTTCAGTTTAACTGAAGCAATTAAAAGAATCAATAATTATAGGGGTAAAGAAATGTCATTGTGCAACATTGTCTCAGTCTACAAGTCAGCTGAATTAAGTGTTTTAAAGAACACCTTACAAGTAGAAAGAAGGGGCAAAGAACTACTAAAGGGCAACAGAACATCTAGCTATATGTTAAGGTCTTAGAGGTGGGAGTGCTGAAAATAATTATAGTACTACCATAGTACTTTAAATTATAATCTTGATTCATATATACCACCCATTTAATTCCTTGTTCCATAAATTCTGCACAACCCATATATCATAAGAAAACATCAAAAAAAGGTTTTGCATAACAGCATTACAATGGAATGTTATGTTGTAATGACTCACCTGCTAAAGGTAAAGCCTCCCACTTCTTGTAACTAGAGACAGATCCATCATCTATTTTGTAGGCAGACTAAATTTTTGAGAGCACAAGCGAGACATAAATGCATGACAAGTTATGCAGTACTATGTTCTATTCCTGATGTTTTCCTGCTGTTAAGATAAACATCTTTTTGGTGAATGGTAGGAATGGGGCACATAGTTTCTCAAGATTTGAACCTAAAGACCTTCCTTCATCTAGGTTCTCAAGCAAATTACAAGTAACAGAAGGTAACTAACATGTGAAGATCCCTTTCTTACTCTTGCAGTGTGAACATCAGGTAAATTGAATCCAAGACCAAGAAAATAAAAAAGAATAGACCTTTTAAGAAACAGAAGTGTTATGGAGAGCAATGACAAAGTTATCCTGAAGGACAGATACAAACGAAACACCAGACTTGCTTCTGTGGCAGAGCAGGCTAGAGAGAGCACTGTGATGGAATTTACTAAAGCCATACTTAGTTATTAAACTACAGTTTTGAGATCAAGCCTCAGAGCTGAGGAATATTTACCCATCTGCACTTCAACCACAAAGAGAATACTAATGCTAAGAAACACTTTTCTAGTTTTCATGCACATACTTTCATTTCACTGAAAGACAAGCAGGTAATTCAAAAGCACTGATCCTATACAAGCTGAGAGCCACAGTTTGGCTGTTTGTTTTTTGTTTCCGTGCAAACAAATCAGCTACTACATACAAACTGCCACCCACCAAATGACTGGTGCTTTCTTCAACAGTCACCAGCACAAAACACTCAGTGTCTCTTGGAAAGCATAAAATGATACATTTTCTTAAACTCCAGTAATCTTCAAAATCAATTTCATTCCAACAGCACTCCTTGATGACAGGGAATGTTTTTCCTTCTGCAATTTTATCTTTTTGCGTTTTGATTTCTTTTGTAAAGTTTTAGCACCTACAGCCATCCTGCAATAATTAAGTCCACAATTACACTTTGCATTCTCTAAAAGTCTGAGACTCTCATTTATTTAATAGTGCAGAGAATTAGCAGTGCTTCATTTGTAGTAGTAGATATAATTCATAAGATCCAGAATGTTTCTCCTCTGTGCCCCTCAGATCCCTTCACTTGGAACAGTAAGACCTAGCATGCTGTTTGACAAACCAATTTACCATACATCTATGACACTTATAGCTATAATGAATCCCATTTTAAAGGAATATTAATAAAATGTAATGAAAACTTTAACAGTTCAGAGCTTTAACAAAATCTTATTATTGACTGACAATTCCAGAAGCTAAGTTGATATCAACTTCTGGTTAGAGTACAGAGACAGCATCATACGCTTTGACAGGAGCGACTTTTTAAAGACTAAGGCCCTCAGTAAGTATGGTACATGGGGACATTTGGGTATTCTAAACAAATGGAATATTGCCTTGAAATGCTATGAAGTTTTCTAGCATGGCAGACATTTAACAGATGTTTGTAAGGACTTCACAATTTTTATAAATAAGATGTAAAACTATAGTTAACTAAAAGTATAATTTTTCCATAACTACGGAACATAAACATTTATTTGCTAATTCACATATTTCACTTAAAAAGTGGATATAATAATTTAAAACACTATAAAATCTAATCAGTGATACTTCAAATTATATGAATATATGCTAATATTTTTAATAAGCACCGAGTTTAAAGCTGACATTTAGACAGCTCCATATCCCATAGGCAGGCTAAGAAAAAGCGTTGCTGTTCAGCAAAAGCATGACTTCACTTAGCCATTAAGTGCTTCATCTAAACCTTGTGTTTATATGTGACAAAATTGAAAAGCATATCTTCAAAGAAAAACAGCAACTGAATTTGAAGACATGGCACTATCTAATCCTAGTTTTGCAGAGCTGCTGACCTAATACTCCACCTGAATTAATGAGGACTGTGCCTATGTAAATCAAGGCTGTGTTGTCCTCTCTGGTACAACACAGCAATTTCAGCTTCAAGGAACAAAACCAGAAACTACACATTCCTAAGAGGTAGACCTTGATTATACTTCTGGAAACGTGATCTTCCTTGAATAGGAATTAAGTTGCGAAGAGATGTCTTTTAAACATTGCTTTCATCCCTTAGTTCATTTGAATAAAACAACATTTTATGTCCACTGTTTCCAGTCAGTCTTACTTCTTGCCAGTAGACCTCTTAACTGAAATAATGCTCCCAATTCCAACCTTTAAAATCAACAGCATTCAGGCTAATATAGCTGTAGAAAGCTCCCTTACACGATCTTACGAGAAACAGATCAGGATGAGGAGGGGAAGAGACATCTTAAAAGGGTGGATTTTACTATCAACTCTCCAAAAACATAAAATTTAGAGAAATGCTAACTCTTTTCAAGACTACATTGAGGGATGACATCCTCTCAACCTGCATTTCAATACAATCTTAGAAAATACCTAGAAAACATTCTATATTATTGTCACCAGTCCATGCTTTGCAGGCAACTGTAATCAAGATTTTTTGTATTATGTTCCCTGTTAGATAAAAAAAACCCACCAGCACAACAAAACAAACAACATGGAATTCAACTTGGTTGCATTGCATGGACTTCTAGAAAATATTTTAAGATATTCAGAAGTATATCCCTTGCTGCTCTTTACCATCATATCATCTCTTTTGCAATGTTACTCCCCTACAGTGCCTTAGAGGGTTGCAGCATCCAATATCTTGCTCATAAACAGAGCCACGCTCAGTGCACACATCTGTAATTCTGTATGTAGGAAAGCCACAAAGGAAGCTTTCAGAATGGACATATTTTGGGTTTTTTTAAAATTCTTTTTCTTATACAAGCCACTGACTGGGATGGGACCACTTTGAGCAGCTTTTATTATGACATTCGCCAGTATTTCTTCTCCAGTTCCATCTATAACCTTAACTTAGCTTCTTTTTCACCAGTTCCACAGCGCAGGAATTTATTTTGCGTGAGTGTGAGAACCCACACAACATATACAGAAATATCAATATACTTGTAAGGGAATAACTAGCATTTTAAAAAGCTTCCTAAAAAATAAGCCATAAGAACTTAAACAGTAAAAAAATCCTGAACACACCCGTAGGACTGCGTAGACTTGGGGTTGGTGGGAGGGTTAATGCTCAAATGCTGTAAGAGCACTCTACACACAAACAGTAATAAAAATCTATCACTTAATCATTTACATGTTGTGTAAAACAGCAGTCTCCTTTTAGTTAAGAGCTGCTTTATGTCGTTTTCATCGATACAAATGTTGCCCAAGTGATTGTGTGGGAGAATACAAGAACAGACTGTAATAAAATTAAAAATAACTTTCCAAGGAAATAGTATTTGGAAGGATTAATTACAGAAGTTCAAACAGGAGGCCATATGCTTTCCCCTGTCTTTACTATTGAGCATACAGTAAGCCTCTAATAAAACAGGGAGGGGAAAAAAAAAAAAAAGCGCTAGTCAAAGCAAACTGATTCAAGTACCAGGTAATGATTCAAGATACCTTTGCAATTTTCTGTGCCTGAATATAGTTTACCTAGCCATTTTTCCCTATACTAGAATTTTAATCAGTTGTGGGAATTTGTGAAAAGAAATAATTAGCCCTTTGCCACAATTCCCATAATGCAGGTATTTCTCAAGTGCTAAATACATGAAAGAGATAGGTACTCTGTGTATATTTATTTCCTCCTTATGTGAAATTCCCTGCTCCAAATAGAAGATACACTTCCAAGACAATGGAAGCTGTCAAAGATCACAGCTGCAAACAGTGCATAGAGTACAAATTCTACACAGTTTACAAAACTTTTTTATGCTTTCCACGTAATGAGAATATAAAAAATAAAGTCATTGTAACTTGAGAAAACATCACTAAAACTTCAGATTAATGTGCTGACATAAAAAAGTGTATGATTGTCTTTCTGCCTTGGGGTCCGAAGGCTTAACTTGAGAAAATGGGTTACTTTTCCATTTGCAAAAGAAAATCTTAACTTCTTCCATTAATTTGATCAGTTTCATATTTTCAAAATTATAAGACTGATATTTTAAGCAAGACCTGATGGAACTTAAATAGGGCTTGCTAGTGGAAAAATCAGAACAGAGACATAAAAAAGTCAGATACCTTTATCCCAACTAAGTCATATGCAATATGAACAAGAACTCTTCAGAAACTCGTGAATGTTCTTCTTTTTAACTCAACTAAATCAGTAAGATTTTCATTGTGCTAATGTTCTCTATCAGTTGCCATCAGTACCCCAAAAAGGATTTTTCAACTTAGGAAAATTAAGTTTAAAGATATAATGAAAAAGTCAATGACATAAGTTACCATTACGTGTTTGTGGCCCCAGAATATAATGCTGGAAGAGAAGACAAGTGTTGGTTCTCATCCCATAACTTCCATTGAAAACAATAACAGAAAAAATGGTACCTTTTTACTCGCATAAATTAATGGAGAAAAGTTGTATTAAACTAGGAAGACCAGTTGGGGGAAAGCATTTGAAATGCCCTATGGTCTGCAACAAGCCACAGCCTTCTTGGAAAATAATTTCCTAAGAAATGTGAAACTGTTCCAGACAAAAAATGAAACAACTGATCAATAGCTTGTTTTCAAGTGTATTTAAATATAGCCCTAGAGAAAAAGCCTCTACAGAATAATTAATACTTATTAGATAACAGAAAAAGTAATTGAAATTACTTTCCTTGTTCTCTCTATATCAATCTGTTTGAAACTCCATTTTATGTAATAACATAATGATGCACGGAAAGTTTTCTACAAATGTAAATCTATCACATCTTAAGTGAAAAAACCACTAACAGTAAAGCTGGTTTCTATATTGTTTAAATGTAATGCACTACTCAGTCTACATCATAAGGGAATAAGGCACTTAAAATAGGGTGTCACATTTCGAGGTAATAAATAGCAGATTGATTCAACCTCCCAGTTGATCCTGCCGTTTACTTACATACAAGATGGAAAATAAAGTACTGAAGCCACTGTGATTTACTTCTCAGAAATGAGACACTCTATATTAGTGTAAATGAATGCAAAAGTCTTGCATTGACAATATATTACATTCTTAGTCCAAGCCCTGATTAGATCAAATTGCAGTCTTTCTGAGCACACTGAATGTACCTCACTTCAGTTTCCAGTGAACACCATCATTTATATATTAAAAAATAGGAAATAAAAACCAAACCTACCCCCATCCCAAAACACAAAACTAAGTTCCTCCAGTATATTCTTTTTCAAGGCATGTTTGCCTCCTGATTTATCAATACTTAGGGAAAGGTGTTCCATCCCAACAGAAAATCCATTATGTAAAAACATTTGCCTATTTGACTTTTCCTAGAAAGTCTTACCTAAAATAGTGGAATTTGGAGGAATTCTCAGTATTGGTAAAGACCTGAAGTCAGTGGAAATCTCTCCCCACTAGTGTTAGGATAAATGGAACAGAGACATAAAACTACATTTAATAGTAATACCCCAAAACAGAAAGCAGGAATAATGTATTTCAGTAAACTGTCTCAATTTCTTCCATTTAATGCCAGACATTTTGTATGTTTTCACATTTGAATTTTATTAGCTTTATTAAGCAAAGATTGTATAGATGGCCTTAAAATAGAAATTACTGCATTTAGATCTAAATTTTCCTACTAAATTTTTTCATTGATATGGATTTATTTAAAACTCAAGAGACACTTTGCAGCGAAGTCTGACCTGCATCCTAATTTTAGCCCACTTTCCTATTACTGAAGATCAAACATCCATTTTCATTTTACCACACATGTATAAATTGCATTCAAAGAGACTATACATTTCAGTTATTGTCAACTATGCATTTCAAGACACAAATCGCCTTTAAAAATTCATCTACAAAGAAACCACCATGATCTTTAAAAAACACTTGCATAATTTTAAGGTGCCAAGATATTTCTTCATGCAAATTTGAAGTTTTGTGCAAACAAATTACTTTTTTTACACTGAGTTGCACAGATGTCGTAAGTGGGACATCTGCCCCTCCCCCATTTAAACTCAGCAAAGTATCTGGAGTTTTTCTATTCTGAGCATACATATTCTCCCATTAACATCAGTATCAGCCAATGTGAATTTAATAATCATATATACTTGTTTTGCTGTAAAAGAATTTTCAATAATATAGCAACAATCATAGAAATATAATTAAAAGAAAACGTACTAAGGTACTGAGACATTTAAATGCATAAGCTATCACATAAAATAGTATTTTTCTTAGACTATAAAATAATAATAATAATAATGTTTCCTTTAGTTTTGCAAAAAATATCCACAGCAATACTGTCAAGCAATACCTTCAGCAACAAAACCTGCCTCCAAAATGTATTCCAGGAATGACAGGAAACAGGCAACAATTCCACATCATTTTCTAGTCTGTTTATTACTGTGAATTAATGCTATTCAAGTGTTTCCAGAGAGCCCCGCTCTGCCTATTCCAGAGTGCACATTGTTATTCCTTATTGTGTCTACAACAGTGCAAACATTGAGATGGATGTTCAATTTTTAAAGCAAAGCACAGAAGACTAAAGCATAGACAGTTCTTCAGCCCTATTTGAGAAACAAGGACAACAACGTATGTGGGACCCCAGCTATAAAGGACAACTTGTGTCTATGCACCTAGACACTCTGAGCTCAGCATGCTGGGTTTCAAGACTCCACAGAAATTCATGGCCTTCATTTCAGACTGAGGAAGCCCAAAACTGCATTTAATTTAAGGGTATCTTTAGGAATAAACTCCAGAGAGTACCAAAAGTATTTCAGAATTCCCATAGCTATGGTACATCTCTTACTCAAGTGACCCAGAAAGGTTTCTCATTTCACACCACAGGAACCCCTTCTCTCAACCCCTTTTTCCTGTTATGATCTTTTGGAGAACAATATGATTATTTCACTTTTTACCACCCACTGGCTTAAAAATAAGCAGATTTTCAGCTGCTGCTTCTCTTCTCAATTGTATAGTAACTAGCACTTCTAGAACGGTATTTTAACTTTTCTACTTTCCTGAACTCATTTCTTAGCTTTTCTTACTGACCTTCTCACTGTGCTATCTGACCACCATGAACCAGTCATCCCTTTTCCATCACAGTTATGTCCATGAGAGCCCCAGCCTGATGAAATCTCACTAGCCTGTTTCATTCTCATCCTTCTTGGCCAATCAATTGCCTCAGTACTAAAAATCTCCTTTCACTGATATCCCAAGTTTATTTCCTTTTGCTTTATATCATGCAGTTTGTGTGACCAATCTGCCACTGAAAAGGCTTTACTGTAACTCCTTCCTAGTATTTGATGTTTTCCCTAAAACTTCACCTGCCAGACTACATGAAAGCATGGTGGGGGTTTTGGGAGCAGGTTTTTTTTTGTTACTTGGTTGGTGGGCTTTGGGGGGGAGGGGTTGTGGTGTTTTGTTGAGATTTTTAATTATGTGGTTTTGCTGTTTTTCAGAGTTTTTTTCAGACTGCAGGCATCTGCAAGTGACCATCCTCTGTAACTATGTGGATACAAGGAAAACTGTTTTATAATTCTAAAACATTATTACTATTGCACATAAGATGTTACGGAAGTCATAGAAACAACTACACAGCGCTGACAATTCCAAGGCATGTATGTCCTCCAATTTAGGACTAAACAAAGCTCTATTTCAGGTGGTCTGATTGAACCATTTTAGAGGATGTGCCGAAAACTTGCAGAAAAAATTGCTTGGGGCGGGGGG
>NW_009953205.1:2225108-2262280 GCF_000747805.2 Chaetura pelagica | reverse complement strand
GGGGGGGGGAGGAAAAGATTAAGAAAGAGACAGAAGTAAAAAGACCAATCAGTCTGTCTTTAGCTCCACAACAAAGCAGAGACTAGGATTTTTAGAGAGAACAAATCAGCACTGCTCATTCACTGTTTACTAGAGATTCATTGTTGCTGTGTCGAATAACAAAAAAGATTGTCCTTTGCAGCTACTGCTGCAACATCACACAGAGCTCAGCTTCCAAATCCACTCTCTTCAATTCTGAAGATGCCTAAGAAAGTGATTTTAGAATTATCTGTCTGGTAGAAAAGAAAAAAGGAGTATAATGAACACAGAATGATTTAGAAAGGAACGCAAGGTGGTATCTACCCTGCTTCCACCAAAAGCATGCAGTTGACCAGTGTTCTCTGGAGCACTCTCTGCAATGTCCCTCCACTTGTGAAGCAAGCACACCAGCCAGGACCTTGCAGGACTGTGTTCAGCTAAACATAAAACAGAACCAGTTCCCAAGTGCTCTGTACTCTCTGGGCTGAGTTTCAGTCTTAATGAAAGGAACTTTCCAAAATCTGCACATCTTTCAAATTTGCAACTTAATGATGCATTTCATAAGTAAAGTTTGATAAAATAGTGAAATGTGGCCAACCAAATGATTGTATATAGATCCAGATCTATTTTTAAATTAATCTGATTTTAACAGCAAGCTTTTCTAATGGCATGTAATTCTGGAGTAACTGTGGAGTCTCTGCACGCTTTTTGCATCTTTTCTTTGGAAAGGATACAATTTATGTGCAATCCTAAAATAGGAATAAAGAAAAACCCAAACCTTTACAGTGACTGTTTCGGTATTTAAATTACTTATCTTTCTCCAATGGATTCTAGTAATTAACAAATCCAAATTTCACAGATCACCTTTCCACATCTTTATTTTCAGTTACATCTAAGACCTTTTTTGCACCTGAAAATATTTATCTATTTCTCCCCTCACATTCTTCTTCTAATAATATAAATCTGAGCTCCAAAAAATGAGCTCTGATATCTTTAAAACAGCATACTTGCTGTACTCTAGTACATTCTAAGTTTGGTGACAAGTATTAATTTTCCTGATTTTTTTTTTTATTTATTAATAATAAATTTGTTGGTCATATTCAGTTTCTTACAAAAACACTCCATTGTTCTTAGCTTTCACAGTAGGAGGCACAACCAAACCAAACATGTACTAGAAAGATGCTTGCTTTCTGAAGAAAAAAATAATGAAATAAATTTTTAAAAACGTCCCTTCCACAGACATTTTATACTCCAAATTACACCAGATCTCCCTTGCAAAGATGTTCGTTAAATCCAGTGCTTTCTGTCCACAAAAATAACTCTGAGTATCTGACAAGTTATGGTAATGATACCATAATCCTAGTCCTAGAGGAATCCTAGAGGACTAGGATTAGCAATATTTTAATACAATTCTAGTTAAAAAGTAGTTTTCTGTAACTATCTGCTACCTTTTTGCAAAATGTCTGATGTCTGCCAGCATGCAACTACAAATTAAAAGCTCTTGTCTTCCAAGCCTAAACTAACAAATTTTTCTGTAATATTAAGAACCTTGAACAAGGAGTAGGGAGTAATTCAGTACTTTAATCTACTAAATAATTTAAAGGTTTGTCATCTGTGCTTTAATGTCTATCTTTTCACCAGGTGCATAATAGCTTTAACACTGCAAAAGAATATACATATCTCTTATGCCATAGAACACTAATCAGTGTAAACTTCAAAGCTTTTACTTGAGAGTGTAAACTTCTAAGAAAGATTAGATAACTACTGAGCAGGTGCAATCCAGGAACAAAAATTGATGGAAATATAATAAAGCAAGCTAGACAAAGCTGCTGCTAAAAAAATTTCCCTCTTTATTAAAGAGGAATGACCAGAACAAAAAAGAAATTAAGATGTAATTATGACATCTGAAAAACCAATCAACATTATAAGAGGTCTGTTTACAAAAATACAAAGTATGAGTTGTTCTTTTAAAGTGTGAATCTTAATATTTCTGTCTTCATGAAATACCACATCCCTTTCATTGCTTTCATTCTCTTTTGCATGGTAGGTTTTAAGACTTTTTGGTGGGTTTTTTTGCTTCTCTTCAAGCACCTCAGAAAGTTTGGCTTAATCTATCAGTCAGGCAAGTTAGATTGGCTGTTTTGTCACCAAATTCTGTATTACAAAAACATGAAGTATTTATGAGAGTGTCCCTCTTTCTTTCAGAATAAATGGCCTAGCTTCCTGAGCAATGGAGTTGTTCTATCCTCATTACTCTCATTAACCTGGGAATTTAAATCAACTGTCATAAAAATAAAAGGTGTAGGAAGCAGCTTTGATCAGAAACAAGCTTTCATTATCTTTTGTTTTAGAGAGAACACAGACTTAAGATAAAAACCCAGAGGAAGCCAGAATCTATGTAAGCAATTAAACTGAATGGTTAATTCTGGAAAAAAAACCCAACAACTATGGTTATTTGCAGGAGATATGGAAGAAGCATGTTCTATACCCCAAAATTTGAGTAAAACCTTTAGAACAATGTCCTGTCTCTTCAGAAGTTAGTACTATGCTGCTATTTACTGCACAGGAGACAGATTTTAGTTAATTTTGATCTGTGCAAAGAAAACACCAACATCTGCAATGTAGCCCTCATATTCAGAAAGATATTTCTTTAGCTACTGTTTTCAATATCCCATACCCAACCAACTGCCTAGTTCAGTGTTCACAAACTGCTTTTGCAGTATAAGGCTCTGAATAAAGCTGCACTTCAGGCAGCCTGTGATGGGATCCTACAATGAAAAAGATTCTCATGTAAAATCCTGGGCATGCTCCCACTGACTGGAGAATTTATAGTGGTTAACAGGCAACAAAACCTTGCTCAAGTAGCTCTTCACCCAGTCTATATAAACTAATTTAATACATTCACATCAACAACTTAAGATACCACATCCTTATCACACTACTGCCAGGCTATCTCTTCTATTGGAATACTGCCACATTTTCACTCCCAGAGAGTTCTTGGCATTAAACTGGAGAGAACCCAAACCATTATAAAATGGAAGCACCTGATCTTTCAGTTGAAAGTGCTAAGGTACATATGCAACAACTTAAAATAATTATAGATATTTTCTGTACTCCTATCAGATAAAGTTATTATCCCCATCTTTCTATATTCAATCCACTGACAACACAGCATTTTTTTAACAGATAATTGTGTTTTTGGAGTTGCCTACTCACAGTTTACCTAACATTTTAAAAAAAAAAAAAAAAAAGACCCAAACAAACTAAACATACCTATCTGGAAAACAATCCAGTCAAGCATTGTTCAAATGTAGTTTTTCAAAAGTAGTTGTTTAATTTTTACCATTTTAGACTTACATGTAGACAGATATTTAATTTTTGTTTACCTTCAAGTTTAGCTACCATGGTAACTTTTACATATCAGCCTAGCTCTCAGTATGAAGCATGCAGTGATACCCTGCCAGGCGTGCATACACACTAGTCCACAAATTTTGCAGAATGTTTCTTATGAGAAAACAAGGGAAATAAGAGTCTCCAGCATGTGGCCCTCCAAGAAAGAGTACTTCTTGGGGCTATGATGGATGGGTTCAGGCAGCCACTGCAGAGACCTGCTCCCATCAAGGGATGGCAGAGGTGCTGCCTAGACCCTTAACAAATGGCAACCGGTAAGCATGCAAGACAAGGGCTAGTATACACAAATATGAACAAGCACCTGCCATTTCAGACTGGTACCAGTCACTACTGGGCACAAGGGCACAGAATACATCTGAGAAAATGGCAAAGAATTGTGGGAAAAAGGAGTGTTCCAGTATAACAAAACTCTCTAATTAAAATGAGAGACCAGGCACAGGTCACATGAGGACTGTTTAGATCTGTATCTCAAATGCATTAACTTTCCTGATTGTGGACAAATAAACCTATAGGATTACAACCAAGACACTTTAATCTAGAAATTGTATTAATTCCAAATTATAACAAAGTATTCTTGTTCAAGCTTCATATCCCTAGTTGCTAGAAATAAAGGAACTTTTCTGTAGACAGGACTTGGTACTCTTCTTTCCTGGTGGCCATCACAGAGATGACACAAATAGTTCTCACCTTTGCAATGCCAACAAAACCAGGCTAAGACACTGTGTAAAGCAACAGACACAATGTGAACTGAGCAAGTAAGGATGTTACACAAAAGACAACTTTGCACTGGGGTGGCAACGTATCTAAAGTACAAATGTAGGAAATGCTCATTTTTGCATTAAAATAATAAGTGATATAACAATCACTGTGTTTTAAAGGAATAAGGCATTTCCATGCTGTCTATGAAACTGTCACTTGGTGATGCTGCATAGCTACTGCTACTGAATAGCAAAACCCATCCAACTTTCGTTTATTTTGAGTTATGAAAAAAAGGAAACTAACGAACCCTGAATAATCAAGACATTTAAAATGCAAACCTAATGTGTATATACATGGACTAAGATTCTTATCTGACACTGATAATGTGACATCCAAACAAGCTATAATTGTTTTCCATAGGGTGCTTCCTTTCTTTTCATAGAATCACAGAATCCTAGGGGGAGGAAGGGACCTTGAAAGATCATCTAGTCCAACCCCCCTGCCAGAGCAGGGTCACCTAGAGTACATCACACAGGAATGCATCCAGGTGGGTTTTGAATGTCTCCAGGGAAGGAGACTCCACAACCTCCCTGGGCAGCCTGTCCCAGTGCTCTGTCACTCTCACAGTAACAAAATTTTTTTTTGGATATTCACCTTGAACCTCCTATGCTCCAATTTGCACCCATTACCCCTTGTCCTGTCACTGGTCATCACTGTAGAAAAGCCTAACTCCATCTCCCTGACACTCAGCCCTTACATATTTGTAAACATTGATGAGGTCACCCCTCAGTCTCCTTTTCTCCAAGCTAAAGAGACCCAGCTCCCTCAGCCTTTCCTCATCAGGGAGATGTTCCACTCCCTTCATCATCTTTGTAGCTCTGCGCTGGACTCTTTCAAGCAGTTCCCTGTCCTTCTTGAACTGAGGGGCCCAGAACTGGACACAATACTCCAGATGTGGCCTCACCAATGCAGAATAGAGGGGGAGGAGAACCTCTCTTGACCGACTAACCACACCCTTTCTAATGCACCCCAGGATGCCATTGGCCTTCTTGGCCACAAGGGCACATTGCTGGCTCATGGTCATCCTCCTGTCTACCAGGACCCCCAGGTCTCTTTCACCTACACATTAGAAAGGGTGTGGTTAGTAGGTCAAGAGAGGTTCTCCTCCCCCTCTATTCTGCATTGGTGAGGCCACATCTGGAGTATTGTGTCCAGTTCTGGGCCCCTCAGTTCAAAAAGGACAGGGAACTGCTCGAAAGAGTCCAGCGCAGAGCTACGAAGATGATTAAGGGAGTGGAACATCTCCCTTATGAGGAAAGGCTGAGGGAGCTGGGTCTCTTTAGCTTGGAGAAAAGGAGACTGAGGGGTGACCTCATCAATGTTTACAAATATGTAAGGGGTGAGTGTCAGGGGGACGGAGTTAGGCTTTTCTCGGTGATGACCAGTGATAGGACAAGGGGTAATGGGTGTAAATTGGAGCATAGGAGGTTCAAGGTGAATATCCGAAAAAATTTTTTTACTGTGAGAGTGACAGAGCACTGGAACAGACTGCCCAGGGAGGTTGTGGAGTCTCCCTCACTGGAGACATTCAAAACCCACCTGGATGAGTTCCTGTGTGATGTACTCTAGGTGACCCTGCTCTGGCAGGGGGGTTGGACTAGATGATCTCTCGAGGTCCCTTCCAGCCCCTAAGATTCTATGATTCTATGATTCTATGATTCTATGAAATGCAAAACTCTATACTTCCCCTTGTTTCATTGTTAGATATAATTTTCTTTTTTATGACAAATATTTAATGTTCTATGAATTAGTTTTATCAGTTACTCTAATTTAGCAGTATTAAAACAAAAAAAACACTTAAACTACAAAACTTTATTTAATGTACTACGTTCAAAATACACCCGGCAATTGTTTATTTTGTGGAACAGGTATGTAAAAGAATATCAAATTAAATTTGTCAAGACAGAGAGTGATGTGTGAGCCTATTCACTTCTGAGACATGTCAATAAAAACAGTAAAGCAAGATACTTTTGTAGTCTAGCTCTGCTGTACTATATCAACGACTAGTTTAAGTAGGTAAGACAAGCAGCTTATTTGTTAGACAGAAACTTAGTATAATGAGAATAACATGTGCATTAGCTAGAACTTTTTATTAAAGCAAGTGCATATATATACATATAAATCAGAAAATCTAAACTAGAAAGTAGGACTTTAAAATATTTTTATATTAAAGCTTCCAGCTTCAAGCAATGAAGTATCTGCAAGTAACTAACACATGTAGGCTTTTTTAAGCAACATATAGAGTTGTTGTAACAAAGAACACCTGAACAATGAATCATAAGCTCCACTTGTAAATTCACTGAGGCTATTCCAATATACTAACCTACTCTAAATTCTCATTCAGCAGACACACAGAGACTAGGTTTGATAAAAAGTTCTGCTGTAGTAGTTAGTGTACAGGTATAAAAGAAATTTGTTTAAACCTAACTGTAACTCACAGAGAAATGATCCACAACTAGTTGTTGCAGATTGTTTCTGCTGATTATAGAGCTACTTTTTCCTGAGTAAGTTGTCATTCTCATGTTACCTTACTACTTAGCACACATTAGAAACTGAAAATCTCCGCAGTAAGTTATGAGTTGATAGCAAATAAGATTGCCCTTCCTATGCACTGACCAGGTCACGCAGAAAAGGGGAAGGTGAGTAGCCATATTAAAATGCTTTCTCTTCCCCTGTATCCCTCAGGGGAAGGTCCTTCCACTGTGCCAATGAATTTCTTATGACTGCCTCCATCATAAATACTCTGATTAAAATGTAAATTCAACCAACCTATCAGCTTCCCATTAAGAGGACTCTTTAAAAACACCATTAATCAGCTGAGAGATATGTAGTGAAATACCACTTATCAATTCTAACTGCTTATGACAGTTAACAAAGCTTTATATTTGCCCCAAACATGTGCTGATCTATCAATTATGCCAGGGTTCACTCTCACGCTAATTGTACATTTTCTTCTCTAATGCATTTTTGCTGTTATCTCATAGGCTAATGAAAGCCAGGAAATCAATACATATAAATTATACATGCAAAGAAGGACTGCTGTGAACATAAAGTTTCTAATTAATTGCACTTGATTAATTTATATCCTTTAATTATCTTGCTAAGCCACAAACAACATAAATATCCTTGCAATCTGGTTATTGCTATGTCAGTCATAAAAAAAGCAGACACAGTAAATCTATGAAATATAGCAAACTCCATTGCCAAAAAACATGGTATGGCATAACACATAAATATAACTGGACTTACTCAAGACGTATGAATAATTTTAGTGTGACAAATTACCACTAAATATGTTGTATAGTTATTTGACTAAGGTTATAATGATGTTATAACTTTACATGTAGCACACAGGGTAAGCAAAAAGCAGGCTTATCATGCAAGATTATGGAGGTTGTTAGTTGTATTTATAAAACAAATTTGCAATACAGATGCAAGCAGTATTGATATCTGATTGGTTAGAGTCAGGGACCAAATCACCAGTATTCTAAATCAGGGCATTGCTGGTTTTCTGCACTTAATATCACATGGCAACTTCTTTATGGAGTTAGCTGAAAGCCAGAAATGCACAAAATTAGGACGTAACAACAGACCCAACTATAAGCAGAGTTCAATAAGAGCCACCACACGGTCTTTCATAAGAGCCAAACATAAATTCTTCCATTACATGAATAGCTGTAACCGTAGATATATTTTTTTCCTTTCAAATTTTGTTCACTTTGGTAAACCAACCATATGTCACTGTTCTGAAAGCTAATCCTATCAATCCCCCAGCCTTGCTCTTTGTCCTACACAACAATGTATTACTGAATATCTGTATCTACAACTTTCATAAACGTGTAAAAAGAAACTGTATCTGTCTACAGGGAGACTCAGACAGAGACCATCTGTCAGTGACTAAAGCTATTCTTTAAAAAAGAAAACATTCATCTGGGATTTGCCCTTTAAAGAGTAAACCCACTTAACCTCCCAATAAGATTAACTGTTATTTGTTTCCATTAAACAAAAATGACCATGCTAATATGCATTTAATAGTACTAACAATGAGAGAAACATGAACTTCAACAATTTTTAAATTCTTTAATGTCATAAAACTTATTTCATAACAGCTATTTTATTATTCATCAATAATTTTCATTTTTCTTTACAAGTTTTCTTCCCTGAAGTTGAGACAACATGGAAAAAACAGACAAACAAAAAAAACAAATAAAAAAACCCCAAACACAACACGGTAAATATTGAAACTAAGACAGCAGGCTCTTGAGTCTGCCACATATTATAGACAGCAATGACTGTATATAAATTAAGTCTGAATAAAGCATATAAAAACCCAATACCTTCGGAACACTGATGATTTTCACCTGTGCCCTCAACATCTAGGCATTTACAAAGAAAGGTATTTAACTAGATTGATTATACAAGGCTGTCTGAGTAGGGTTAGTGCAATGTAATGGAGACTTGTGCTGCTGCAGAGAAGCGCAGTCACTGAGCCAGCCTGAAGCTATACTGAGAAATACCCTCATGTCTCTTCCTGAGCTGACAAAACACAACAGTACTGTCACGTAAGACTCCTTCTTCTACTGTGGAAAAACACAGTAGGAGAAACCTTTAAATGCAGTCAATCCATTCTGTCTCAAATTTGTCTTTAACATGGTCTTTACAAAAAAATGCATAGTGAGATGTGCAATAGCAATAGAGTATACTAAAAGATAAAGGGCTGAAGTGCAAAATCCCTCATAAAATTAATTCCTGGGTCCCTGGCTTCCTATTTTGCTTCTAACTTTGCCTCTGAAATAACCCAGATGAGAACCAGAAAAGGTGTCCTCCTTCCACCAGGAGAAGCCTGAGAGAGCTCCATAAAGTCTGTTTCCACTGTAGGTGTAATTCAAATTTTACTGGAACAAGTGGGAACATATTTACCAGGTTCAGTTAGCTTTGCATCCAGCTTTCTTCATTAATGGTAAATTAATACAATCAATAAACATTATGACAAAGCAATCATACAATAATTTTCTCAGTGAGAAATTGGCATGTGCTATAGGTAATAATAATTAAATTGACAAGAGGAATCATGACCACAATTTAGTACAGCTAAATAAGTTTCTTCCTAAAACAGTGAATCCAGAAAATACTACCTTCTTCCCCTCAAACATGAAGTATGCTAAGAACCAGAAGCAGACGCAAAAACCTCAGGTATGCAAATCTTATTCTAAGGGTTGATGCATTACTTGAATATACTGTATTCTAAGATCCAACACTGTATATTTGATAAGACCTTTTTTCCCCCTCAAAGTATTACGCAAAAGCAGATATTCTAAACTTTATTTTAGTAGATATTAAGTCTATATGAAGACGCATCATCAGTCATTTCAAACTGCTGAACATCTCTTTCCTATTGGCCACAATTTTTTAATAGTGAAATCAATCCTTTGATATTGTTTGTGCTGGCTTCTGTTTCTTCCCTGTTGCAGGAACAGATTCAGACTGGCATTGCCCAGTGTTTGTGGACTGTCTGTAAAGCTGGACAACAGACTGTGTTTTCGTTACTTTACAGAAGCAACAGCGAAGACTGAAACTGAGAAAGGTGTGAATTAACAAGGATCATGTTTAGCTTTCAATAAAGTTCTGACATGAAACTTGCCACATGCCAGAAAGCTACTGCACAGAACAATCAATGGGCACTAAGAAGTAACTGAAGGCAGTAACTGAAAGCAGCCAGCTTTATCCATCCAAAAATCATCAGTTCATAGAAGGAAAATCTTCAAAGTATGTATCTTCCACTAGAGTTCACTGGATTTGTCACTTCAGATAGAAGCACAGTACTGAGGTTTGACTGCAATTACCTTATCTTTCCTATTTTTAGTGACAGAACCACATTATTTTAAGTGCATTTTATAGAAAACCTTCCTTTACTGAAGTATAAAGACTGTAATAAAGACAATACAATGTTTTGAAACTGTTTTAAATCCTTCACTCAGCTTTGCTTCTACAGATTTAACATGTAGGGGTTCTAATCTTACTGCTACTAATTAGAGCTTTAGTGTAATTGTGCCAACAGGGTGCTTGGCATAATAATTACTATTGAGAGATTCTGGTGGAGCAGTAACGTGCCCACATAATACAGATATGTCTAATATTATACAGCAGTCACCTCTGTATGTTGACTCTTAAGTTGGATTTTAACCAAGTAAGGGGTTATTTTGCCTTTATTATAAAGTTCAAAAGGCATATACATATGCATGATTTAGGTATTCATTTTTCTCTCTTTGATTCGTTTGAATATTAATTAGGTAGAAGAAAACTAGAAGGCACATTTTTTTTTCCACATCCTTCATAATTTAGTCTAGTTTGGCAAGTGAAAATGAGGAGAAATGTTTATGTTGGCAGGTCATACTACTAATGTAATATTAGACTTTCTTAGGATAACGTCCTCAGCTACAAAATTTACCATAATGTACAATAAACTGAACTAAAAACTGAGGATGAGTAAAACAAAAATCTGCATTTAGAAAGTGCCCGTGCTGCATTCCATTACAGTCTTACTGGCTTTGAAATAAAGCTTTATGTAACTGTTTGAATACATCTATTCAGTGAAATACATAAGACTTAAACCTCAGGGACAATGCAGGAACATTAACAAAGATATAGAAGAGCATTTTTGAACGTAAGAGCATTTTTGATCACTTAGTAACATTTACTATCTGTCTAACAAGTTTCACATAATGAAACTTTGTTAATGATGTAAATCTATAGTGAAAGAACACTTACCAGCATTGAGATGTTTTGTTTGGTTTTGTGTTTTTTACGTCTAGAAATAGCAGCTCCAGCCATATAATCATTGAAAAAAATAAAAACCTGAATTATGGATATTTGTTAAGGACTTCTAAAGCAATTTAAGCACACAATCCCTATACAATATAATAAAATAAAAAGTAATAGGCCTTTTCAGTCTAACTGTAGAATCTTCTTTTTTAAAAAAAATGTGAACTCTTTAAAAGAAAACGTACAGCATGGAGCCTGTACCAGAGCTCCATCTAGAACAGACAGGCTTGTTTTTACTGCCCCTTAGTGCTTCCTTTTTAAAGTGACAGGAAACCAATTTCTGATTACAAATCAATAGGTTATCATGCTACCATCAGACTGTAAATTTAGTTGTTGATATTAGACCATAGAAGAGGATATCAGAAAAGACCAGATGTTGCCATTTTGATGCATACAAATCCCAGTAAACAGTATTGCTTTCCTGCAACTCCATGTTTTCAAGGAACAATTCTTATAGAGTAAGTCACACGTGGCCTATTTCTCATTTGTGGGTCACCAGCAGACTAAAAACCTCAACAAATATATACATGAAGTGCATAATTTTAAGTCTCAAAAGCAAGAACCACTGAAATGTGATGTATTAGATAATAAAATGGAAACAAAAATGTATGTATGCTCCTGTCACACAAAATACCTTTTGATGAAGTCTTTTTTCTTAAAGCTTTTAAGATAATCTTAGAGAAATCATCAAACTATAAAAAGAAATCAATAAAACAGAAAAGGTTCCCATCACCCCTAAAAAAATCCATAACTTTTGCATTTTAATAGAGACACTACAAGACTATACCAGTCATTTTCTTTCTGATGTGTTCCTTTGATTTCACTCTTATCTCACAGGACTCTTGACTTTCCTGAGAAAGGGATTATTGAATTGTATGTCTCCCTCAGATGCTCTTGATCATTCAAGTAGTCTGTACTTAAGAACGTTACAGAGTCTGCTCAGCTGCTGGCTCCTTGGGAACTCATCAGGGACTGTCATCTTAATATTAATTGGGTTTTGTGCAGGAATCCGAGTCCCACAATGAGAGGGTTTCGAGAGAGAAGATTATGCCCAAAGCCAGATATAAAGGCAAACATATTTAGCACAACAATTATGATAATTGCAGAAACACTCTGAGAAATAAGTAAATCTGATTAAGGGCACTTCTACATGATCAAATATTAATCTGATGTCTTCACTCTAACCTGGTTTGAACATAAGAGGCTTCTTATGGTTTTATGTATTAACAGATTTGTAGAAGCTGAACTCATAGTACCTAATAATATGGTACATCCAAGTCAATACAGTAAAAGGATCTTTACGGAATGTAATCCACTTAAATTAAAAATAGACAGATTGAATCATAAAGCTTAAATTAAAATTGACACAGAGTCAATCAATAAAACATTATATATAAAGTATTTTGTAAACTATAACATTTTCAATCTCATAGCATAAACTTCTGTGTATTTCTTTTTCTTGAATAAAGGCTGCATCTCAAATACCACTCAAAGACTTAAAAATTTCCAGACTCACAAAATATCCAGCAAATTAAATACACCTATACTTGCAGATATGAAATTAATTTCTTTTTAAAAAAATTTGTATTAGCTGTAGAGGTCCGAATTATCCCTTTAAACCATTTCATGTTTAAAATCATTATGATTTATAAGAACTCTGGGCCAAGACTTGATATTTGAGTAATGAGTAATAAGGCAGCAGCAAAATAAAAAGTGTTTGCAACACTCATCTCTTTACATATATGGGCACACACACATACTTGTATATAGATATATACATATACAGACCCCTCTACCAAAAATCCATACAGAATAGTGTTTAATATTCTATACATGTTATGTTTAATACTGTCATGACAAGTTTCTTATGCACAGACCAGTTTTGAATAAATCTGAAGTTAATATATACAGCGTGCATACTTTTCAATATAAATTTGCAGAGGCAGTAGCAATGCCTGAGAGCATTTGCACTGTATTTGCATAATTATTTAAGTTAACTCAGATGAAAACTTCCATGTATAGTATTCAAAACTGAACATAAAGCATCTGCAAACTATTACAGTAATATATGCACAGAAGCCTACAAAAAAGGTGAACATATAAAAAATCATAATACAAAAATTAATTACTGCAACTTGAGAAAGAAGCACACACACATAGATGCCTATCTATCCATCTTTATTTGTAAGCATTAACCACATATAGACCTTCTGTGAAAGGTAAATCTTGCCAGCATGGCTTACCTCCCATAGTAATTAGGCTTGTGTTTCTGCTTTATTAACTCTGATACAACAGTGTCCTGCCCTCTGTCACCAGGGGTACTAATAGATGATAATCACTACGATTTGGAAACCATACAAATTAAATGATGAAGTGAGATGAAGTGTTGTAATGCAATGAGCTTAAGGACAAGCCAAGTTAGTAATTTCAATACTCATTTTTAGGATAATATATAGGAAACCCACGAAGAAATTAGACCACAGTTTATCACAATAAAAAAATAAAAATAAAAAATTACAAACCCAATTATATGTATCCCTAAATATCAGTGTTTTAAATATTACACTAAAAAGTTTGCTTTACGCAGGATAGTTTACTTAGCCTAAAAGAAAGTTTAGAAATATATCGGTTCTTTATAAATGCAATGGCACCTTTAAGAGATTTGACACTCCCAGAAGACAATTCTAATTTTGTGTACAATAAGTATATTTTTCCAGTCTAGTGCTAGCAAGCCTACATTAGTATATTAGAAATAATTTTTTATCTGTGTGCTACAATGTTGACAATGTGATACTGATTTTTAACTCCTATCATTTTTCATCCATTATTCTTACAGTACAAATACTGTAAACTTACTGTTAATTTCTTAAAATCAAGTGCTTAATTATACAGAAACAACTCAGCTGACAAAAGTAACAACTACAAATAGTTGGCAGCATTTTCTTCTTTTAGAAGTCTTTAAACTGTTAAAACTTGTGATGAAAATAATTTTTCAGTAATTTCAAAGAGAGGCTTCTGAAAAAAATCTGAAACATCTGTTTGAATGCTAGATTTTATTTCAAAATATTATCTGCTTTGTAAGAGACAAAGCACTGACATGAAGATACTAAGACTAAACATTGTCACTGTGCTTCACTGTTCTTTCAGAGCCATACTCGTCTTTGGTAACTTATTAATAATATATGGTTCATATTATATTTATTCTTTTCAATACAGAAGACATTTAATTTCAAAGTTTGACATGTTTTATGTAAATCAGGCTCCCACATTTTTACAAGGTAGAACTATAGTTCAATATATTTATTGAAAGTCAAATAAGTTTCAGGATAAGCTAACTTTATAAAATATTACAAAAACATACTTTCAAAAACCCCCTTAAAAAAAAAGTTAACAGGTTAATGCAGCTACTTAAACACATTATCCAGTTATCTAAAAAAAATCCCGGTCCTTGGGAAAACAATATGCTATTAAAATCACAGTCACATTTTCCTAATAGTATTCTAAACCTATATATTAATCTACAAACAGCTCTCTAATATTAATAGTTTTGAATTCTGTTAGATAGAAGTTTCATTAATCAGGATGATCTGCAGAAACATAATTTTGCCTGGGCCTATATTGTGCACTTTGAAAGTAAATACTCTGCATTCTTTTTCAAACTAAGAAAGTACAGTGCATTTTTAGACATTGCTTATAACTAAAATATATTTTTTAAAACCCTATTTGTATTCTGTTCATGCATACTGACACAAAAATATTATTTTCATTCTTTTAAGTGTGACAATAAAAAAAACCATAATTCCTGAACTAAAATTGAATTGTGCATGCAAAAAGTATTTTAAATTATATAAAACTTAACAGCGTAGGTCTGCTCTCTAGTGATCTTACAATCTCCAAAGAATGTATTTTGCTACATTGCCACAAAGTGTATATAACACATGTAATGCAATTCCATCTTGCATTTAAAAGTCTTAAACATTACGATTTAAAGAAAACTGTCCTAAAAATTATAGTTTCCATCTTTGAAGAGGAAAGGCTTAATAGAAAAAATAAGTACAGATACTTGGCTAATAATCATCCAACCAGCTACTTTCTGTTGTAAGGAATTGTTTTCTATGGTTAGTATGTTTACATCCATTCAATTCTAGATGCAGATTATGGAAATTAGATATTTATCCTCCTTAATGTACACTGTTTTTATTTATGGTGAACTTGAATCCATTATCAGAAACAAAGCAGCATACATATAACCCTAACCAATTGCTGAAGATGCACACAGACTATTGCTTGTTTACTTGGGGTAGAATAATCTTATGGCATGCATTAAAAATGTTGTACTTGTCACTGACTAATACAACAAATTGAAACCTTGGAACAATCTTATTTACAATTCAAGTGCTTTGTGTTTGATTCTTGCATCAGAATTTTCACTTAACCCTTTTGTTAAATAACAATCTCAGAGCAGTGTACAGCTAACACTGCAATTTAAAACTAAATACAAGACAATTTCATCTGTTACGTATAGTTTTTATCTAATAGATACACAGAGTGCATCACCTCACTGTACACGTTTTAGGCCCTCCGTTAGTATGTATATTTCAACTGTTTTGTACAATTTCACACAGCTAGGGTTATTGTTGAAAGAAAAAAATCCCAAACTTTCCCTCATCTGTAGTTCATAAATAAAAGGCTTAGCTGCTGTTTTTACTTACAGATCCCAGAATTTCTTTCTCTTCTAAGTCATTTTAGCTCTCAATATGAAAGTTTTATTAGTTATTCTGTCAGAAAATTCAAACCTTTACTAAGTGACATGAACAGTTACAGTTGGTAAAGTGTGGCTGGGTACCCCTGATTCCGTAAGGAAAAAACCAAAACAATATATGGCATATGTTAACATCTAAAGACTGAAAACATACCCAGTAAAAGAGTTCCCCAGACTTAAAGGAAATCACTACTTAATTCCACAAACATTTGTTTCAGCTCAGGAATTGCACTAGAAACTTTAAGTAGTTTTCTTGTTCAAAAATTACTCTAGTTGATATGTGGTCATAAGATGCTGCATAGCACCATCTGCTGGCTTGAACAATGGGCTTTGGAGACAATATGTCCAATTATTCTCTGTTATCTGAAATCTAAAAAGATTTACATTCCACTCACCTTAGTTCCAAAGGATTTGTAGAATTCTGCATAGATTGACTGTACAAATTGTAGGAGAATGAGAAAGATACACAGAGAATCAGATGTGCATGTAAGGACATCTGAAAATCATACAGAGATGAAATCTGAGCAGGAGGGCCTTATTTGAAGGAAAAGAAGAAAGCTGAATTTCCTTTGTCCCAGCCCAGGGAAGCACTCATTCTAAACTCTTTCACGGACATTATTTTTTGGCTTCGATTTACATACCTTTCTGAAGGAAATTTAAGAGGTTGCTGAACACAGAAAGAATATTCTCTTACGCAAGAGCATCACAATACTTTATATCCTTCCTTAATCCTTACTTAATAAGTGTTAAATTCAGAAACAGTTATTTTCTTTTTAGTTATAAGGAATAAAGACAAATAAATTTTATACACATAACTGATTAATATATGTTGATTCTGTCCAGGCTTCATGCATGCAAGCAGATTAAAAAGATGCAATATTTGGAATGCTATCATTATAAGATTATGAAAGCTAAAATAGCCTTAGGAATATTTGCTGAGAAATGACTGGTGAGCAAATTGGGAAGATGTTTAAAGTTACATTTTTTAATCTTTTATTTCTATTTAAAAGGAAAATACAACCAACCTCAGTTTAAGTGGAAGCGTTTGCCACATCAACACAAAAATAAACAATTCTTCCCCCCAAAATGGGGCTCTCCAAACTTCTGAATTGTTAAGCTTTTTTTCCATATAGTTTACATATAAGCAATAGACCTGATGTAAAAAATAAAGACAAATTCTGCAGCATTAGCAGAGCTGCTTGTATAAGCACCACCCTAAAACTGTAAGAGCGCAAATGATAGGCCTGAGTCTGACAGTCCAACCTCAGTGACACCACTCAAACCATGGTAGTGGAATTGTATAGATGGGAAACTCAGATTCTCCTTACTCCTCTGACTGCTTCCTGTAAATTCATTTGTTTACTTGATGCCTGTTTCATGAGGTCCACAGAGGCATTAGCTGGCACATGTGCATACCAAAAATATTGCACATTTAGTACCCACTGTGATGTCCCATCCCCAGTGTGCTCTGTGACAGCTTGAGGATAAACAGCTGGCCCACCTGTGGAACATGCAGAGCACACCAGGCAACATGAGCAAGGAACAGGTAAGCAATATTTGCAGAATTCATATCTCGGAATCCTAGGCTAGTGTGAAAATCCTATAGCTGAGCTCTCCAGGCTGACAGTGCCATTAGAATTCAGCTCAATGCCTGCTAAAATAAGTATACTCCTACCCATTTCAACAAGAGCTAGCACACATCTGCAGGGCAAAAATTAAGAGTTGGAAGAATCCCACTCCCTCCTCCCTCCCAAACAGTTCACAGTCAAATGCCTTTGTTATATCTACAGATAAGTCCAATGGATAGATTCAATACTTCATACTTAAGCCAGTGTAACACTTGAGATAAAAAAAATTCAGAGCAGCCTATTTTTCCATTCAGTAAGCTAGGAATCAAACCACTATGCCTGCCTTCTCCTGCAGCAAGCATAAGATCCTACAAAGCTCTGCATATCCAAAGGACAGTGTACCATGCTTGTCTATACCACAGAACTGAAGATACAGAGACATGCAGTAAATAATCCTAGTTAGCACTGGTAGAAATAGGAAAAGAATGAGGTGGTGTGGTCAGGTAACAGGCATGAAAAAGCCTCAAGGAGGCCAGATTCCTCTGGCAGCAGTACCATGTGTCAGAAAAGACAAACTTGAAAAATACAAAATTGCTTTAGTTTAAACTCTCTGCCCTATAAGCATGGTTATAAAGTTTTATTTAGTATTGCTCATCCTACAATCTGCTTTCTTTCCTATTGTAACAGAAAACCATTGCTAAACTGGTGACTCAGTAGCTGCTATGTGCTAGGCATTATTTTTTATGTCCCCACAGTGATATCCAATGACCTCAGTGTGACATCACATGGAAGTTTCTTACACCATTTTTATGACCATGGTAGTTGATAAACACCAAGAAAAGGAACCCCACCCTCGAAAGAAGGAGGGGAAAAAAAAAAAAAAAAAAAAAAAAAAAAAAAAAAAAAAGAGAGAGAGAGAAAAATGATCCAAAGTAGTACCTCCACCTGACCTGTATTACCAACCTGGCCCATCCTAAAGCTGAATTCTTGAGTCTGCATCTTCAACTTATCTACACATTGCACAGCTTCTTATTTTAATTCCTTCCTAATATCGTAAAAGAGTAAGTTCAGTGTATCAGAAAACTACACAATATTGATTCAGTAATAACAAGAGTTGCCCAGCTAGCTATTTCAAGCCTTACTTACACACAGCTGTTGCTTTTTTTAATCAAAATGTCTACGTTCTTGCTAATTGTTAGTACTCTTACAGATAGTTTCAACTATACAGAACCCATTGGCTTAAAGTTTTAAGTAGTTATTTCTATATACTTATCACCTTGCAAATATATTGAATATCAATGTGCCAATAATCCAGTAACCCAGATGAAATCTGTAGGATCACAGATAACTGTACTGAGCTGGATGTTTTCTCCCAAGTTCAATAAATGCATAATATTATGGAAGTAACAGACGTTACATTTAATCACCTTTAAATATAACTTCACTTGTCAATTTTTATTTTTTTACATCTTAACACAACACCTGAAAACAACATGAAACTTTTTATATAAAACAACCAGAAAAGATACTATTTTTCATAACTTTCTTGTGAATTTGGATTAGACTTTTGTTTTACAGACTCTGTGGGGCAAGAAACATTTCTTCCATATTTTTGCCAAGTGCCCTAATGAACAGAGCACTTAAAATCTCAGTGGCAGCCAAGACAAGTCCTGTCACAAACTGCAATTTCATTAAATACTACTCAGACTAAATCAGTGAGAAATCACAGTTATTTAACAGCTTCACTGAAAACAGATACATGCACTATGAAAGGAAAAACCTCAGCAAGGTGTCACTTATTAGAATCTGAGTATTATTTAATTTCATGGAAATGAGATATCTGTTTTGAACTTATGTGGAAGTACCTATGCATAACAGGGCAGTTATCAACATTCTCCAACAGAAAAATTTTCAAGCTACTCTTCATGGTGACAAGAAACTAAAGTTAAAACTGGAGATTACAAAAACAATTGAAAATTCTGGTTCAAGTACTACTGCGTGATTGCTGCTTGCTTAGATACAGCTACAAATCACAAAAACACAAACAGATCTTTGTTGTTTTAAAATAGTGACCTAATTTTTCCAATAGCACTATAAATATTAACTTCCACAACCAATTAAAGAATTTGCAATAATGACCTTAAGTAATTTATATGCATTGTGCCTGTAGTTGACCAAATTTTGAGAATGCCTTAATTTTCACACTCTAAATTTGTATATTCATTATAAATAGAAACTTAGAACCAACTCACAGTGCTTTTAATGGAAAAAAAGAGTGTAGGAAAAGAAAAGCTAGAATTCCAAAGTCCACAAGTAGTTCCACCACAGCATATTTTACAGCACTGACTGAAGTTTCCAAAGCACTCAGCACTGGTCACAGAAGTTAGCGACTAGGATGGACTTTAGAAGATAATTAATGTTTCACTATGAACATACCTCCACTAAACAGGGTATTACTCTTGGTTAGCAGTATAGCATTACTGTATTTTACAAAATTAATAACAATGTGATCTCTGCTGCTTTTATTGTTACTTCTGCTCTACACCCTTGAGTTTATAGACACACACTTTGGTTGTTTGCAGAAGAAGGGGCCATTACATGCTGCAGAGTCAGTAAAATTGCTACAAAAGGATCCTGAAAGGATCAAGCCAAGGGACTCATTACATTCCTATCTCCTTTCATAAAAAAAATCCAAACAAACCCCCAACATTGGAAAACCTCAAGCCCCACAAATTGGATAATATATTTCCATAGAGAGCTAGAGTAATTGTCACAAGTTTCTATAAGCACATATTACAAAGAGAAAAACCTGGCAAGCGAAGTAACAATTGCTCTTGGAGCCCTACCCAGAAATCTCAATAGCTAAAACTCTTACTATACCTTAATGGTGTGCAACTAATTGGTAGAAAATCCTATTTTTCAATATCTTGGCAAAGTATATTGACTTCTTGTATAACTACTGCCACAATTCTGCGAAGATTATATACGAACACTTGTGTAAGCATGTTAGCAGGCTTACCAAAAACCTATGCAAACAGTCACAAGCAGGCATAAACTACAGTATCTTATTAGGTATTCTGTACTCTAGGTGACCCTGCTCTGGCAGGGGGGGTTGGACTAGATGATCTTTCGAGGTCCTTTCCAACCCCTAAGATTCTATGATTCTATGATTTTTAGGAGAAATACATTACAATGTTCAGCCATTTCATGGAAGTGTGTCCTAAGGCATTCAGTCATTCATTCCCTATTTTAAGGTTTCACCAAATGATGTTAGTACCTCCAAAGACACTAGGCTGTTGCTTGTTCAAAATGTTTTCTTCAAAGAAAATGCTGACAGCATACTAGAAAAATGCTTTGGGATAAATCCAGAAAGAATGCCTGGTTTTGAGTATTTAAATTTCAGTTTTGAAAATTTTTATGTTTTTAGATCAGCACACAAAAATAATTTTAGTATTAATAGTTTTCAAATAAATTTTTAGTATTATCACCTATGAAGGCACAGGTGTGCTCCTGGGTGAATTAACTCAAGGAAAAACCTGCATTGTACTAAATTAATGACTGGCTATTTAAGTCTAACCTGAATATGCAAGTAAGAAATGAGGCAAATTGTAAACATTAACAATATGTAGCAATACTACATATTACAAGAAATTTCAGAATATTAAAAAGAATATATGAAAAAGTGAAAAATGAGAAAACAAAAGTTTTGAGTAATTGCTAAATCCCATTGTTAAATTCTCTTAGACTTGCCAAGTAGAAAAAAAGTAAGTGGAAAGGATGACAAACATGGTTTTCTGATGTAACATCCATGCTACGACATTTTCCTGTGCAGATTTAAAAGTCACAGTGCCCAAACAATATATGAGAGTTTAAAACCTCTCTACAGAAAGCTAATTTATACCTTTTGTCTCTGATCTTAATATATATTAACTCTTCTGAATACATGTATGCTACCTCTCAACTGAAAAGGACACTTTTCAGCTCCTGAGTGTGGCCTGGCCTGCTTACACCCAAATCCCTAGCTTTAATTAGTGAAGTAGAATGTGATCAAATAGACAACTGCAACATATTGGACTCTGCTGCTGCTATCTTCACCTCAAAAGCAAGAGGCCTAGATATTATTTAATGCCCATAAAGAATATTTTCCCTCTTGTCAAGGACATGCATAATCCAGTGACAAGACCTTTAAATGAAAAAATAATTCATTGAGCCAGAAGATGCAGCCTTTTGAATACAAAAGGACAGTTTTATTTGGCCATATGCTTTTGAGGTAACAAATGACTTGGATTCAAAACTTCCGAGAACATGGATCAGCAGAAAGAGAAGCCTTGAAGAGATGCAGTACCTTACAGTGCCAAACTGCAGATCCAAGTTCAAAACTACAGTCAATCCTGGCCACAAGGACATGACTCAGAGGTATACCTCTGCCACCTCCCCAAAACCATTCTACAGATTACATTAATACAAAGATTAAAACCAGTGCTTCTTCACTGGATGAAGTTATTCAATTTATGTATTGAGATGGCATTCCTTTAATGTGCATTACCAGAACAGTGAACCTGGGTCATCAAGTACTCCTTTAGGCACAGTGATTTGATGTGGTTATTAACACACAACAAATTAAATACATTACTTACTGTTTTGCTAACTTCTTAATAAGTGTTCTTTACAGCCTCCCTCCTTTCCAGTGTTTTCACCAATGCTTCCAGATCTGTAAAAAAAAGAATAAAAGTAGAAATTAATTCAGTCCTCAAATATCTTTCCTAACTGCTTGCACATATTTATCCCATCAAGCAAAATTTCATGCATCATACTAGGTTAATCTTGGAGTAAGAAAATTGCTAAGGTTTATGAAATCATGCAGGTAGAAAAAAACCTTCAGATAATTAGAGTGCTATCAGTTGTTGTGGATGTACAGGATTTGACTGGGCCCCGTTAAATGGTGAAAAATTTGACTATTCATGGTGATTAACTGTATCATTTGTTTTCAGAGATCTTGGGTAAGAACAGGTTTGAGTGTATGAGGCATAAGCCTAATTTCTCTTGGTCAAAAGCCATTTGCAGAAAACCCCATCCCAGGCCTTGATGACAGAAAACCCAATAATCTCCATCAGCATAAATTTTGAAGACAGATACTTGTCAGCATACCATGCTTGCTGAGGTCATCCTTCTCCTCCACCCCCAGCATTGGTAGCAAGATAAGAATAGGCCAGCTTCATGAATTTCAACAGTGTATATGCTGCTGTACCTTTCAATGAACTAGTTAAAGACCTACTTCCACATGAAAGGGATTTCCTTAGCAAAATGGGAACATCAAGCTACCGACAAGTGCCAGCCCACAACAGAATAAAAGGGTTTAGATTTTGTGAGAAGTGAGCAGTGACCTTCAAATTTTATCCATGTATTCTCCTTCTTAATGCCAGGGTGGTGAGGATTGTATTTCCAAACTTTGTGGTGTTTTGGGAGTTTTGAGGCATTTGTTTGTTTTTTAAAACATCTTAGATGTGTGTGTGGTTATTCAGTGAAACAAAAATGCACCACTTCACTTGGTTATTCACACCAATTACTGAGAGTACAAATAACACTTCAGAAAGTCACCTTCTAAACACATAAAATGCACAAGCAACTCCTTCAGCATTAGGTCTTTGCTTTCAGATCTATGTTTTTTTTTTTCAGTTTGCATTTACGTCCAATACCACTCTTATTACCCACAAGTCTAGTACTTCTCTCATCTACATACCTAAAACATACACAAAGCGTCCTGACCAAACACAACTGAAATATACCATGCAGAGATGGAACATGGAAGCAGTATGTCTTTCAGGATGTTAAACTACTTTCAGTAATGTTGCCATGAGCCAATGAAACAGTCTTTAATTCCTGCTTCTTCACACTTTCTACCTTTAGTTACTACTCAGTATTTTGGTTGCTGGAAATCGTAGTGAACACACTAATTCCAAGGGTCATGTTCACTGGTTTGCAGCTTCAGTGAACAGTTTGCTGCAGCTCTAATTTTCGTGTGCTTTTCAAAGGCAATCACAAAATGAATATCAAAGAACATAAGTAATCCACATTGGGAAATCTGTCAGAAAATGTTGAGAAAATATAGTGAATCAATAGCATGTCAAGGAACTCAAATGGGAAAAATATTGAATATTCATTTTCTTGGTTTCAGAGGAGCAGGGATTTAGCAGAACAGGAGCACCTTGTAGGATTTTCAACTTTCTTGAAAACATTCAATTTTTATGATGTGCTTTGAATTAAAAATTTAATTAGTTCCCCTAAAATTGTATTTTGTACCTCCATAATCAGGAGAACTACTCTGAATGGCACCATGACTTTTAAGTACAGTACTGCAAGAAAAAAGAAGTACAATAAGAAGTCATGTTTGCTCATTACCATGCAGAACACATGGGAAGCAGCTATACATTTGAAAGTACTGCTACAAATGCTGCTAAGTAGAAGCAAAAGAAAAAAAAACCAAACCTGTGTTAGTTTCAGTGCTTTAATGAATTTTCAGCATTTTAAGTACAGTACTGCAAGAAAAAAGAAGTACAATAAGAAGTCATGTTTGCTCATTACCATGCAGAACACATGGGAAGCAGCTATACATTTGAAAGTACTGCTACAAATGCTGCTAAGTAGAAGCAAAAGAAAAAAAAACCAAACCTGTGTTAGTTTCAGTGCTTTAATGAGATTTACAGCATATAAAAAATATTTTTAATGTGGCTTACATTCCAGGAAATGTGATATGCTTACATGAGCAATTCTAAATAGAGGGCTATATGTCTGTGCAGTTTGTTACTTAGGCTGCAAATTTGCTTCATCTGTTTGCTAAACAGCTGTAAATATAGTTCTACACAGACCATATTGTGCAATTTTGATATCTGAAAAAATAGAACCACACTTCTATGTTAATTTTTTATGTAAGAAAAATATCAGACCCCTTCACCTCACGCATAATTTAAGAAGAAATTTTGAATTAAGTCCCATAAAGTATCAATTTTGAAGCAGGGGCGGAGGAGAACAATTCCCTTACTGCTTATTTTTCCATATAGCTATACAAATATTTGCATGCAATCCAGTAAAGCATTCATAGAGAAAGTTATGAAAAATCCTCATTGAAGTCAAAGTTTTTCCAACCAGCCAGCCCTTGTGTCACATTTACTTTACTAACTTCATCTGCTCCTTCTTCTATCAAGAATCCAAATACTAAATCAGTAATTACTTTTTAAAAAATGAAAGAGGATTTCAAAATATACTCAGAAAATTAAAAAAAACAGTACTCATAAACATGAGGACTCCCTGATATTCAACATTCATGCCCTTCAGGAATTGTTTAAAAAGAATGGACCTACAACAATTTAAAAAATTGTCTTCCATTAAACTTGCATCCATCCTGACATCATAATGTTTTTATAGTTCTCTAGTTAGAAGTACTTCCAAGCACCCAACAAAGGAAACTGTCATGTCACAAAGATTAACTACATTGGATCATAGAATCATAGAATCTTAGGGGCTGGAAGGGACCTCGAGAGATCATCTAGTCCAACCCCCCTGCCAAAGCAGGGTCACCTAGAGTACATCACACAGGAACTCATCCAGGTGGGTTTTGAATGTCTCCAGTGAGGGAGACTCCACAACCTCCCTGGGCAGTAAGGCAGGGAAATTCTAAATTTACTTCATAGAAGCCAGAAAATAACTCTCACCATTCTTAAGTAACAGTAGAAATTATAAAGACACAGAAAAAATACATTTTTTTAAACTGTTCCTTCTTTTGCTTAAAAGATTAGCTTTCAAAGAGACTGTGAAATCACTGATGTAACTCTTTCAAGCCAAAAGGAAAATAAACCTGTAAATACCAAACATTTGATATTTAGAGCATAACAAAAAAAAAAAAAAAAGAAAGAAATAAGATAAAGAGTTTCCTAAGACAGGTTAAGAAAGCGTTATCTAAGTAATAGATCCTTAACACTAGATTCTTTTATTGTTTTTTTTTATTGGAACATATTTTTAATGTCCAAGTAAGACTTCATATCCCCCTTTAAAAAAGCAAAACAAAAAAAACCACCTTAGTCACACTATCAACCATTACTCCTATTTCCTCCTATGTCCTTTCCTCAGAAAAAAAGAACTTCTAGGTAGTTTGTAAGTAAAAAGTGATTCCAATTAATCCCCCTTCCCTTGGAAAAAATCTTCAAATCTTAGAAAATTTAGTGGGTTTCCAGATACAGAACTTGAAGTGTTTTAATGATGCTTCTTTCTACTGACGATATCCAATACAGAAGAAAACTAAAGCCTTAAATAATTCCCAACTCATTACAACAATCATGCACACGTTTAACTTCTTCACATCAAGGCTATTTTGTACAATGGCTGTCTTCCAAAATAGAAAAAAAAAAATCTTGTTTAGTAAACTTTCAGCTTTTTTAATTGTGATGCCTAATGAAAATGTTAAGATACTACTGAAAAGGAAATAAATGGATATAGGAATTCAAATTGTAACTTCACAGTTCGACTTCCTTTCAAATAGTAATGGTTTAAGAGAAAAAAAAGGCTGTCTCAGTAGCCTGTATGTACAATTACCCAGGGAAGATGAGGCCTTTCTGGCCTTTGCATCCCCATATTTAAAAACAAAACTCTAGTACTAACAACAAACCCAAGAATCTTCCACAGTGTGGGAGGTGTTTTAGGTAAAAATGGTGAGTTTCACATTCAGGCCACTTGAGGAAGATAGCAGTGATGAAAATGCAGCTATTACAAGGCAAAAAGATTGCTTCCACTAAAGGGGATCTGCAGCTGCAGTTACATCCCAAATTGCCAGTGAGATACTTTTTAAAAAGCAGAATCGTTCAGTATAATAAAAAAAAAAAAACATAAAAAGAAAAGGCTAACAGTACTTAAGAAAACAATTTTGCCAGAAAATGTTGAAAATTAGCAATAAATATTTCAAATTCACTATGTTGAATTCGGGGAAAATGTAACAGGAATAAAGATTTCAACATTACATAAAAGCAGCTCTCATGAAACAGCAACAAATCCCACCGTTATCTCCACCCAAATTTCAGGATTCTGTATTGCTGTTATACAGAATATTGAAAAATCACCTTTATTTTAGAAAGCATTCTACACCTCCAGGCACCAAAAATTGAGCCGCTAAAAAGCCACTCTCCCCTTCATTTTACAATCCTGACACCTTTACCACTGCACCTTCATCCTCCATACTGCACACATTCCATATACGTATTTCAACTGTGCATACTTCTTAAGTCTATGCATAGAGCCCCCATCTTTTACAGGATTTTACATTAACTTTTACAGGAAAAAATGTTCCACTCTTGATCCAGTTGCTAACCATTGCACTATTCAGGGTCATGCAACTTCGAAAATTGGAAGTCCAAGCCCACCATGAGAATGTTCATAATATCTCACCTGGGCAAATTTTGCAATCTTAGCCTGAAATACTGATCTGCCAACTTAATTTGCCCTCTTATTGTAAGAAACTCAGCTTTCATGATCTTAAGTTTCCCAGAGTTCATTCAAGGAGAAAAACCCAGAGTTGTAAGACTTGTGAAGAAACCTGTAGAACTGGAAAAACAATGACGCTCAAACTACCTGAATGCAGGGAGCTTTACATGGAGCACATACATGAAAACAAGAATGTAGCGAAACAAATGGAATTCTAAAAATAATTACTTATTTAAAGCCCTGTTTGATATAGACAAGTGAAGATGATAATCCTGTAAAAATGTCAAATTAACATCCATGGAAACTGGAGTCTAATGTTTCACAGTTCTTCCAAGACTCACATACCTCATTAAACAGAGACAGTCTTTGTGACTGTAATCAGTCACAAAGTAAGTAATCTTAACTCTGCTTTAGCAGTGTAAAGCTCATAATAAATGAAAAGTGGAAAAATTGTTTTGGTGGTTTGTTTTTTGTTTGCTGTTGCTTTTGTTTTGTGTGTGTGTTGCTTTGCTCTGTTTTAGGGGGTAGGGGTGGTGAAGGGGTGTTTTATTTTGATTTTTTTTTTAACAAAGCTTCATCATAGAACCATGTTAATTAGTACAAAAAGATGTAACTTCCAGACCTACAGAGCCTTTGATGGATGTGATAAGCAAAATTGCTAATCTGGCCTTGTCTTCCCTTTCACTACACCTGTTACTAAAACATGTAATGCTTGTCAACAAAACTTTTCTCTGCCAAAAAACACCAGGAGCCCCATATCACTAAAAATCAAAACAACTCTGAAAAACATACCAACTGTAACATTTAGAGTTATTTACTGGGCATGATCACAAAGTAGGAATTACTTAATAACTTTATCAAGGTATACCCACTGCCAAAACAAAGCATTTAAAATTCAAAGTAGTTTTAAGCAAGATGGTTGGTCACATTAAATATCTTAAGCATAAACTGGACCTGCATCAACAAATATCTTTATTTACTTGACAGCATCATTCAAACTACATCTACACTATATTAACCACCACAAGTGTTATATAATTCTGTCTAGAACAAAGAAATTGCAATAGTTGTAATATCATCCCTTCCCACTTGAAACAACAGGCAAATACAGAGCTGATTTGGTGTCAATAGCCCTGATGAACAATGTTGTACTTGTTAATACAGCAAATGGTAACAGCCCTACCTTGCAGAAGTGAAAAGCAACAGAAGCAATAATTTTTAAAGAAACCAAGCAAACAAAACTACAGTTCATCTTCATTGTGCCTTTTAATACTTCCCTCAACACTAAAAACATCTTCCTAGAAATTCTGGCTATTGATTTCTCCACCAGCCCAATGAGACAATAAACGCAACAGTAGCTTCCATTGGCTGGCAGAAGGAAAGCACTTCATGATAGTTCAGCGAGATGTACACCAATCCAGCAGTAATATACAACAGCTCTGCCAAATGCATTTCATATGTTCTACAAGAAATCTGGCAGACCTCCCATACAGCATCTCACTAGTTATAACTAGTTACAGCATCTCACGAGTTATAACCGATGGAAACGTTTACAAAAAAAATACTCGCAAACAAAATTGTCATGTTTCACACAGATCCATCTTAATTCCAAATCCAGAAAGTAAATTGGTGTGTACATGTGATTAATTCCAGCAAAGACTGAAGAATCTGAAGTACTTACTCTGCAATCGTAGATACAGTTCTAATGAGTCAGAGCCACTACTTCAGTAAAATGATGTTTAAATTGTCATTATCTGAAACATGAAACCTATATTTGCACAGACTGCAATGTATAGAGCCTTCCATGTGAAATAAATTAGCAAATCCACGTATTTGTTAACCATCATAGTTAAAGAAACACATCAACAATGAAATATCCTGATACCTCTAAGTGGCTGTAATTTAAACTTTGTTTTTATTGAGCTTTGCTTGAAACTTCACCTTCTTTGCCATGTTGATACTTGAAGACACAACACAAGGTACCTTCAACCCTTCTCCTTTTCTCTCCCTTTTCACCCACAACAGGTGAAATACAAAAGAACAACTTCTCTTCAGAGCTTTATTTTTGTGCTAAACACATAGCAAAAAAGATGACGTGCTAAATATATGAAATTCAAAAAGCTCAAGTTCATCCTCTCTATTGAAGAATATTAAGTTTAATTTTGAATAAAGCACATTTCTAAAAGAACCAACAAGCCCTTACTAAGTGAGAAAACTAATCTGCTTGAGGAACTACAGGGATACCAGAAAAGAGTCATATTTAGTACTATGAGTCTTCTCAAATCTTTTACATATACACAAATCTCGGGTTTTTTGAGACTTAGTAAGAAAGAATTAACTAGAAGCTACACTAAAGAAGGAGCAAGTTAGAGAAGCAGCAGCAATCTTTCTCCAACATAAAAGACTTTCTCTGCCTTTGCAATATGCCTTTCCTAGCTGTCAGCCACCAACATCCAGAGCTTCTGCTGAAGGCAACAGGAGCTATAAATACTGAGACTTCCAAGAAACCTGATCCTTATGCACATCACGCCAGTTGACCTTGGAGGGCATTTTGCCTCAGGAGACACAACTAAGACTAAATTAATATAGCAGTTCCTTTTTGTATTCAGCTATAGATAGGAAACTTGGCTGCAGCTCTTCACATAACACAATTCACCCTTGCCACCATGCTCAACTAAGATATACCACCCATCCAGGTCCCATCCACTGAGGTCACATCTTCCAGCTTTCACCAGACCCTACAATTGTATTCAGTATTGGCTGAATCAGCCTCCCACTGCTCTTGTAATTTTTCTTGCAATTACGTACTACACATAGATCTAACGAAGCTGAGGAGAAAAGGAAAAAAAAAGGAAGAAAAAAAGGAAAAAAGAAAAGCGCACCTTAGCACAACTTTCTTCTTCAACCAACCTGTAAGAACCAAACCATTTTGCAATTCTTTCCATAACAAACGCTGGGACTGGCATCCAAGTAGTCCAGTCTTCATCAAGATACATCCAGTAAGTAAAAGCCTGTATACAGATGATGAATTGTATGTAAAGTTGGTTTATACAGTTTATGTTAAAATTCTTCTAAAGGTATAAAATTGTCTGAAAGCATTTGAGGTTGTATTAACAGATCGAGTTTTGCTATAGGATTATCTCTAACGTGCATTTGGCCTGAGGGAAAAGCACCAAGAGCAAGTTCTCAATTTTTATGATATCTAGAAACAATGCAATTTTCAAATGCACCTTAAGTAGTAGCTACTTAATGCTACTACCACTTCATTGGGAACACTTCAAAAGGTATTTAAAAATTCATATTCACATCCAATGTAATTGCCATTTAAATCAGGAATTTACTTTTAATAAACACATTCTTGAGCTGGTAACAGTAAAGGCATCATTCAAACATCATTTCCTGTACTAAATTTTACCCATATTAACAGACTTAGCAAAAGCATCAACCACAAACATGTTGGTGATAGAAATTTCCTAACGCAAGCAGTCTTTATAGATTTCTGCTATTTCAGTGCAGGTCTCCAAGGACCATTTGAATCCATATTAATTTCCTTTCTGGCAGTTATGCAGCCATGTATGAACTGCACTATTTCACTTTTAATCTGCCAGTAATTTAGTAATGTGTAAACTAATTATGCACAGATATTAATGTAATCAGTTTGGGGAGCTGTAAAATCAATGTGTTTTTACAGACTGTGTTAAAGAGAATTGCATTATTATAGTCATACGTCTGTTCCCGATAATGTTGCAGAATTAAAATAATTGTGATCCAAGCATCAATACACATTCCCACAATCCACCCAGGGATGCAATACTCTTACTTTCTATAGAGGACAGATCAGGTTTTTCAGTAGCATTAAATCTGCCTAAGAAGAGTATGTGGCTACCCATTAAGAAATACAAATTTGATGACATCTCGGGTTTCTGATAGTGAACTAGAAATGAACTGGCTAACAACATTTCATCCATGATCCAAGCCAGCTACTCTGTTTTATTTCAATGGAAAATATGCAGGAAAGACTGTAACTACAATGCAACACTGGCCCACATAAGTTAATCAAGACCCACATTTGAAGCGTCATGTAACAACTCATTAAAATTATCAAGAATCATTGTGTACCTACGGACGCAGCAAAAACATTATCATGTACAGAAGCTGAGGTAGGCTGCCACAGAGCCTAGCTTTGCTCTCAGGTGCACGGCTGCAACTCCTAATGCAGGGAATCATGCCTCTCCCTCATCTTCACCTCTTCCATGCTCAAAGTCCTCTTGGATTTCTCCTATGCTTTTCTATATGCCAGTTGCTGTACTTTGTGTGATGCAGGTCATCTAATACACAGATTTCTCTTGTGAAATTTAATAATGCCTTTCACTAACCATATGTCATCACACACACATGCATCAGGCCAAGCAGGACAGGAAACCAATTCTGAAGTTACCTCACTTGTTAACACTCCATCTCTGCTCAGATAATTATTACAAGCGAAAAGGAACTTAATTCTCTTTGAGGAGTGCATTATTCCTCTCAGATTTATTTGAAAATACCAAGGAATTCAATGTTCCTCCACACCGAAAGAACTACTCACTATATAATTGCATCAGTTTCCCCATTCCTTTACAAAGGTACAATTAAATTCTGTGTTAAAGTTTCACGATACAATTAATCCAGTCAGACTTGATCCGCTGCCAAAAGGCCTGGCCTTTCCCCTCTCCCTGCCTCTGCCGACCCACCACGGCAGCCCTTCCTGCTGCCTGCAGTCTCAAAGGCAGCTTTTGGCTCTGGCAGCAAGGTTAGACACTTTGTGGGCTATTTGAAAAATAACATCAATATGCAGAGATAAACACAGCTTACTTACAAGTAAATTAGTACTTGTTGCTGGTAAAGTTAGCATTTTTTACACGTAAAAGATACTGAGGCCTCAAACTTTTCATTCTACCCTAGTATTAATTTATAGTTATAAATTAATTTATTCAGGTATATTATTAACACTACTTATTATAGAAACAGCAAAATAAATCTGCAGAGCATATATATCTGCTCTTATATCCTATTTCAGGAAGCAAGCTTCATAGAACTTGAACTTCCAACTAGGCTGGCAGTAGAAAAACACTAGTACTGATGTGTGAAAACATGCTAGTACAGACCCCAGAATCCCATTCACGCAGCCACCCTACTTTATTTTTTTTTCTTTTCAAAACAGACACTTTTTGGCACAGAAATAAACAGCAGCACACACTTCACACAGTTTATGTACCAAGGAAATGCAAGGCTACGCACTTCAAACAGCAACAAATAAGCTGCTTTCACCTGGCACTTGTCAAAGCTGGAAGTGTGTTTGTTTCCCAGCTGGATCCCTGCCCCACACACTCACATTCCCACTCGTCGGGCCCCCGGCAGCACACACCGTGCTCCTCACAGCAAGGACGGGGCCTGGTGGCAGCGCCAGGGTGGGAACGCAGGGTGGCCCCTCAGGCCTCCCCAGGGCAGCCTCCCCACACACCCTGCCATGCACCAGCTGCCCTTCACTCTTCACTGGGTGAAGAAAATACCAAGCACATGAAGTGCAGGTCCTTCTATCCCTACAGCATGAAGGGGTAACCGCAGGCTCTGCCCCAAGCCAGCAGGTTCCTCTCACAGCCTTCACCTGTGCCTTCCGGCCTGCCTGCTCAGGCTCCCCTGCCGGAAGCCCTGAGGCAGCCCTGGCAGCCACCCTGCACACCCCAGGCAGCCAGGGGACATTGAGGATCACCTTGTCAACACAGCATTTCCTTCAGCTTTGGAGCTCAGGAGGGGTAAAACCAGCAGACACCCATCACATACCAACTCCAACCTCTAAGCTGCTCAAGCCAGAAACCTCATTAAGAAGAAAAAACAGCTTATATACCCACCACAACAGAGAAACAGGTGCTCTCAGGCTGCAATCCTCCTCAATACTCCAGCCATACTAGCAACTATAACCCAACCGGGCAGATTTCTCACTTTGGGCAGCCACAGCTGGTGAGAATGGGGCATCAAGGCCTGAGAATTTAATGGCAGGTGGGGCTCCCTCTCTCCTCTGCAGCTGGCAGATTAGATGAGCTGCTTCTCACTAATAGTTTTAAAGGTCTTCAAAAAAATAAAGCGACCAAGAAGCACTATGATGATGCTTGACCACAAAACAGTCTTGCTAACACTGTCAGCAAAAGAGACTGCAAAAATGTCACTGAAATAACCATCATCTTCACAAAGCATTATTAGGTAGCAAAAATGTTCGGTCTGTCTCGATTTGTCTGTAATTTACTCTGTGCCCTGTGGAAACAAAAAACCCATACACTTAAGGCCTGTGAAGGAAGCAAAGTCTGTGAAGAGGAGACAAAGGGTTGTGGCTAGAGCCGTGCTCAGCACCAGCAGCGTGGGGGGCTGTGGTGCTGCAGGGCCCATTCCGGAGCACAAGGGATCAGCCTCCCAGGCAAGGACAGGGGCTGCCAGGAAGATGATGAGTTTCTAGGAATCAGAAGGGGACTCCACAGAGATTGTTATAACCCTTGAGAGCACTGATGTTGCTAGATAGGAAAGCAGGACAGAGAACATGAATGATTCTGCAAAGCCCTGCTGGGGAGAGGGTAGATGTGTTTTCAACCTATTAATCTTTTTGTGTCTTTAAAGAGATACTTGCTCAAGTTTGTTTTTCTTGGATTTGAATACGAAGTAGCTTCATAGAGGGAATACACGTCTTCCGCACTCATCTTCAAGGAACAGGAAGGGCAGTTCAGCCCGCAGCCCCCACAACATTTTGTTATACCAACCATTGGCAGAGTTTTAAACTCAGATAACATAACTTGTGGTGATACAGTCAATAAATACTCATTTAAGGATCAGGATAGGTAAGTAGTTATGCTAACTACTGTATATTTATTCAATAAACTTCAAATTGTTTTTTAATGTAAAAAAACATGCACTATACAAAAACTTTTTCTCACTGGAGTAGTTGTTTCAGCTTTTAGTAAATTTCAGTAACACTCAGTTTTGTAGCAGATAGAAAAGTAGCTCTATCAGAGAAAATGGCTCAAGAGAGCTCCCCTCAGCCACTACAACATACAAACAACATCTTATTCTTTGTAGAATAGGCTTATCTAAATACAGTACTTGTATATATACAACTTTATATGTATACAACTGAAGCAAAAACATTTCCAAAAGTGAAACTCAATGGAAACAGAAAGATTTGCTAAATCTCATGTTGGCAAACATTATTTGCAAAAGTCTCAATGGAGAGGAATGTAATAAAGAAAGAAAGTAATAGGGCATGCAGAAACACGTAAACTGATGAAAAATAGGTTCCTAGCACAGCTTAGAATTTGTACCTGCCTTCATGTCACGTTAGGCTGCCTTCCCCTTACACATGGATGAAAGCAAATATTTTAAGTGAACATGAAAAGGATCAACTTACTTCACTCTCTGCCTTCCCTTTGAATTTAGACTGTTGTGTCAGACTTCTATACTGTGCAAGAGTGCTACCCACTGTCTTTCATACTGGTGGAAGAATCTTTAACAAACTATCACACACAGTTGAATTTTATTTTTCCTCAAAATTATTCTGAAAAGTAAATTCTCCCTCCTTTCTTGTAAGAGCAGGTACTAGCCCTTACAATATGTTGAGTTGTAGGAACTACTGTAGTCTAAACATACTTTTCTTTATAGTGCTTGCAGAGTAATGCATGTACAGACAAGCTAATTAGGCAAGGATTTTGTCCCTTTATTTTTATAATTCCAGTTTTAGGAGCACAACATTTGATTTATTACATGAAGGTATTTTTATAGCCTCAAGTACTACTGCTCTTTAGGACATAGGGAACATCACAGCCCATTTAATTTACACAGGAGATGTTAGTACTATTTAATGGCATGTAAACATTTTATAAGGTAAGCTCAAATAACAGGAGATTTTTTTAATATACTTCAGCGAAAAGGTTCACAAATGGATTTTCGTTCCACTTTATTGGACCAATCTCTGTTATTGCATCAGAAGTGAATAGAGTTTTAAAAGGTGTTAAGAGTTTTCAATATATTTTGTGACACTGAACAGAATCAGAAAGCATACATAAAAAAAACAATGCGTGAATTAATTCCAGAACTAGTATAACTGCACACCCTCAAATCATACCCAATTGTCTGTGGTTACAAGCAATAATTGCAATGGTCTACAGACAATATTTTCATTCTATTTCTTTTCTGACATAATAATTTTACACAATCCTAGACAGAAGCATTTGAAATAAATTTTTTGATCATTATTACTATTCATTTTCACAATAGGATTTTTAAGGAGCGACAATATCTTTTCTTTCTGATAAAGTTGAAAACAACAGTGTTTTTTAAAAAGTATTTAAAGAAATTCTTTCTACAAACACTCCCACACACATTTTTACACTATGTTTACTGCAATGCTAACACTGTTTATTATTTGCATTCAAACTAAGATCATGTGCTAGCACTTTATAAATATCAAGATATTCTTTTTCTGGAGTGTTTACATGATAAAAGGCAATATAAAGATCAGAACTATTGCCTATTCTTACAAAGAAGATTTACAAATATATTAATTACATTTTAAAAAAAATTTACAGGGAAAATGATGATGTTCATTGCAATAGGATTCTGTGGAATAATTAAGATGAATCTAGGCAACCTGGCCATCACTTCATTGTCAAAATATTTTCATTTTGGGAGAGAAAGGTAAGACAATAGCAAATAATTAATATATCTCCTGGAGTAACTGCATTTTCCCCTGTTCTATGTATTTCACATGTAAGGAAGATGAAAATTGCAGCCTGTTTTCTGATATTGGTTATGAAATGCATGGAAAATCTCTAGATCCCTTGTATAGCAAAAAAAAAGAAGCTGTACAACTTTCAAGAAAAAATAGGAATTCTGCCCCAGTCCCATCTTGTGCTTTTTTATAAAGCAGAAAGGAGAGTTTATTTCTTCAAAGGCTAAGAAAATGAAGTGAAAGTTCTGGTCCTTGCATACAAGCCATGTCCTGCCCAGTGGGAATGGTGTGTTTCAGTTGTTGCTCTATTGTGCAGTAACACCAGTAATTGGTCTGACTTTGGGAAAGCATTCAATAAAGAAAAATATGATTATTTCATTTTGCCTTGTGTCAACACTAGTTTGGTTTAAACAACATGCCTAAAAACCTACTTAAGTGAAAGTGCTGTAAATACAAGTGTTGAATATTAACTTTATGAGGTGCTTAACTGCACTGGATTGTAATGAATTATCTAGTTCTAGTGATGCTTTGACACATTTCAAATGAGAACCATAAGGAGTTAACTTATGGTCTTTAGTCCCTTTCAGTATGTTCAGTAACAATATAAGACCCCATTCATTTCCCAAGACATAGCCATTTTCAATAACATTTCATTGTAAAATATATGAGCGTTTCTCTACCTAAATTTTTGTTGTTAGGAAAAAAAATCAGTACAACAGAACACTTCCATACACAACAGTAATCTCGTTTGTCCTGTGATTCATTAAAAACACTAATATGTATCTCTCTTGCTCTTGGATTCTACTTTTTTCAACAATTAATGTAAAATATCTTCATTGTATTTCTTCCATCTTTAAGTTTTGCATGTCAGGGATACAAGGGGTTGGTGGGGAAGAGCTTTTCTAGCTTTCCTATTTTCATCAGTGCCTAAACCTGACAGCTTAAAAAGAAAACACTACACAACTCCAGCTTCTGCATATATTGGGTATACGTCTGTTCATAACCAAGGAATCAACTTACACTGGTATATTCTTTAAAAAGTGGAGGATTTTATATTTACGGCAATATCACTATCTTGGCCTCAGTTTTTATAGTATGAATTATTTTAATGTAGGAATAAGCTGTGCTTTCTCATTCACCTTTACAAAGGCATACCTAAATAACAGCCTGCCATCATGTGCAATATTGCCAGTTCTATCATACAGAACTTCCCTATCATATATTCAGAGAAGAAATAAGGTGCAAAGATGGCTGAAAGGTTTACTCATGGGAAAAGTCCCTTCTTCAAATGTCTTGGTTGCTCTTCGCTAGGAAATAAACATGTCTGAGTGATCCAACAAACTTAGCTGCAGAGCTAGCCTGGCAGCAAAGGGTGTAAGGGTGGGAACAGCTACCCCTTCTGCATGAGCTAGTCTAGTGACCAGCCTCCTTGCATAGCGGTGGCGATGTCATGCTATGAGACTTACTGCGTTCTTCAGCCTGGTAACACTTCATCAACTGCACTTCAGCTTAGCTAAAGGAGCCTAGGAATATTTAAAGATATGGATACAGACTCTGCATTTCTTGACACAAAGATCTGCTCTAGGTATGACTCCGTATATTTGCTTCCCTGCTC
>NW_009953205.1:2212842-2225075 GCF_000747805.2 Chaetura pelagica | reverse complement strand
AAACCTAAAAAGTTTTCAAGGAGATTTAAATGAGACTACTCTCATGTTTAAGTGCTTCACTGGATGGATGCCTTAATTTTCCCATTTAGGATCCTATCCAATATCCATTGTAGTAAGTGGAAGAGATTTCTATTGTCTTCAGTGAACTTTGAATCGAATCAACATTTATTATTTCATGATCTTCATCCAGATTCTTTTCTCATTATATGTAACTAGTTGCCTTTTTTTTTTTTAATGTACAATGAGAAGATTTTTACAGTTGAACATAAAGGTGAATGTCTGTTCTGCCAAAAATGTATTGCAAACCTGGAATTTTATCCTACTTATTCCATTACAAAAATGGTCAAACTATATAAAGCTGGATGATGACCAACAAATCCACAAAGACCACACATGTTATAAAGATAATTTTGGATATTAGCCATGATTTTAAATACTAATAATATCTTCTAGAAAGATTTGAAATTAAGAAATGTACTAATTTTAATTTTTCTGTTTTGACATTATTCACATTAAAAATTATTCTAGATACCTTAACAATTGTTAGCTGTCCCTGCTAAGTAACAGGGACAAAGCAAAGTAACCTTTGCTTTGGTAACTATGATATTCTACATGTCCCAAAGAGAATGAGCATATTTATCCTACAATGAGGTAACTATATATATGTCAACTTCTAACTGATCATTTAAAACTCCAGATACATACAAATATAAATAAATTCATAGCATGTATGTTTCATGTATGCCATTTTTAATTCATTAATTTCAAAGCATATAAAATAATCAGGTGGCAGTATTCTATTTTACATCTAGCTACTTCAGCTATAAAAAGACACAGTTCCCAATAATTTACCAGTAAATCAGTGAAAAAAAAATAAATGGGAATAGACCCTGAATCCCAAGACTCTGCCCTAGTTTCTCAATAATTAACATAAAATATCTTCATTGTATTTCTTCCATCTTTAAGTTTGACTTAACACTAACACTGCTTCCTCTGGTTTTGTATACATACATAAGTACATGTGAGATGTCTGCCTGGGAAAGAAAACACCTGAAAATAGCCAATGGCTATACCACAGTAGTAAGCTTGCTAGTACTCTTGTTTTGATAATGTCTGCACTGCATAGACACATTGCCAAAGGCTTGTAGTGTAAAACACATTTCATTACCCCTAGTTATGAGAGCGTATCAGTTTATGGGAATGATTGTGCAGGTGGTGGTGAGTGTTATAAATATTTATGCCACTGCAAAGGAAAACTCCCTCCTGAAAGGTGTTGGAAAGAGGGTCTCTGTTTTAAAAATATGTTGAAATCCTTCCTCACCTTTTTACCTGACTTTAAATCATCAAACAGACTTTCAGTGTCTATACATCTTGTGGGATTTTTACCAGCAGCAAAAATTAAGCTTCGGTGTTCCCAAAGCATTCATTGAAAGCACGTCTATGCTAGCCCCATGGAAATGACTGATCACCTTATTTCTGTAATGCTGTGATGAATCATCATGGGCATGAGATGTAAAAAATACAAGTAATAGTTGAAAGATAATTGCAAAGAAAATTGCTTCCATGGTATAATGTATGTCCTGGAAAATGGTCATGTAATTTAAAAGCAAATGTTATTGAAAATAGCTGCAATGTAAAGACATTTTCTATACTTTTCCTTCTGTATTAACTCTTTTTATACACTATATTTGTCATTAACCTAGAAGGGCTGTAATTTTCCTCTGATTTCTTAATTTTGAGCTGTCGATGCATTTTTTGTGCACCTTATTCACAATCATGGTGAAAAGCAGGACGAAAAGGAGGTTGGTAAAAAGAAAACTTGTTTGTGTAAATATCAGAACATAAATATTGTTCATTACTATTTATCAGATCTATTTAGACAGCATAGGAAAGTCTATATCCCAGTTAAAAAGAAAAAGATTCACATACACTTGAATGAGTTCACAAGGAATACCTTCTTGATGCAAATCAGAACTCCCTACACCACCTCACACTCCCTGATGCTTATTCACATCACTACTGGTGTCCGCACAAGAGAATTTAACTTGCATCTTAAATGTAATTCCTAAATTGAGACCAGCCTTCTTTGATGGAACTTGTACCTTTAAATCACATAAGCTTCTTTTAGAGTTGCAAAGCCAGCCTCCAAGAAAAGATACACATATCTTTTTGGACATATTTAAAAATAATCAACTTTTTAACCAGTTTTTGGTTCACTCCTGAGGGGGTGAAACTTACATTGTCCTTTAATGGATTTGATATTGCAGCATGAGGGTTCACTTAGATACTTTGCTTATTTTCTAGTTTATTCTCAAACCCTGCAACAGCAATGTAAGGAAATCTTGTAACTGAATCTGACATCAGGGAAAAAAAATATCAGGAAACGTTTGCAATTTTGGTTCACCATAACTCATTTTCAGAACACAAATTCCCTTTCTTTGTACGCATAAATGTCATGTGAAGGGCACATAAAAGTTTAGTCAGAGGGGCCCTATTAAAAGCAACAGTGACATTAAGCATGAGCAATGAATAAAATGTATAATTTCAGAATCATAAAAACACATGGTTTCATTAGACTGGCATGTGGTGGTTCTTTCCCGTGCCTCAGAAGAGTTGGTATTGATCTGACTATGAAGCTGTGACAATAAAACTGTACTCTATTGACTGCAGCTGCAGGGTCTCCAGATATTATTTATTGAGGCAAGCAGAACAGCAAAGCAAAAGCACTGCCCCAGTAATAAGTGGTAATTGCTGGGAAGTGAAGCATTGCACTCCCTATTGACCCTTGCATCCTGAAATTTCGATGGATTATATTTAACTCCATTAGGATTGGCATTATCAAATTACATAAACCACATTATAGAACAACCAGCCTCAGTTTAGATCATTGATTTTCGATTATACTGATCTGCTGTACACTTCAGAAGTGGCTTCTGTTACCAGTGATATGATATCAGTGTTGATCAGTAGGGAAGGAAGTTCTGTTTTATTACAATGAGATAAATGGCACTGAAGAAAAAAAGTAATTGTTCCTCTAATACATGGAAGATGCAAGTGTTCCTGTAAATTGAAATGTTTGTAGATTAAAAAGTGGGTAGCACAAAATTTACATATGTTTCTAAAAGCTCTGACACTTCCTCATTTTTGTATTAAAGGGATTAAATCTTTTTTGATCAATTCTCACTCTGTATAGTCCAATGTATACCAGTTATGATGCCAAGTTTCTGGCACCAGACATGTTACCTTTTTAAGATAAAACATAACTGAATGGAGTATCTAAATATTAGCTACTTCATTAGCTACCAGTGTGGTGCATTAATATGAACTTGAACTCATCCACATGGATGAGAATGTTCACAAGGAACTTCAATTAGCATATTTTATCATATTCTTCTTATCCTCTGTCACAGTGGCTTATCCTGGAGCTGAACTTTTCACTGACCCTTTAGGTTTAGGCAACTTTGATGTATCCCTTACATGCCTAATTCAGAGAAGATACTGATTATTTTTAGCACTTAGCTGAAGTTCTTCAGAAAGTCATGAGTTTTACTAGTTCATTCACTGCTAACTGGAATGGGGTGGTGGCCATTACACATACTCACTTTGCTCTCAAGGTTACAGTGAATTTAACATGTATTGTACTAGGTATCATCTTTTCCATTCTGGCTATTTTTTTCTAAGATGTTAGTTTTTATTTGTGTGTTTAAACTGTCCATTGTTATAATTAGAAAAAAAACAGTTCAAAGCATGAAAGAAAAGGAAAAGTCTGAAAAGAAAAAAATAATGAAAGGTTTAAAGAGGCACTGATAAGAGGCTCACTATTTGTAAAAGTGGTGATTAAAAGTCTCTCTCAAAAAATCCCCCATTCATTTCCATTAGAGTTCAATGTGAAGATTAGTTTCCAATACTAATTATTCCAACTGGTAATCCTTCTTCCTTTTTCTTGACATCAAATAAATGTGGTTACAAAAGTTACTGGTATTTTGAAACACACAAAAGATTCTGCTCAGCTGGAAATTTCATCCCCAATTTACAGCTTTAACTCATGACTCATAGTAAAATTTTCTCATAAATTAATGTCTGCAAACTTCAGATATATAAGAAGAGAATGATTCAGAAATATGTAAATTGTTCTGAAGAGCCTTAAAAATGATAGATTTTAGTAAACAAACCATTGGAATAATAAAAATGGATGGATTGAATTACTTGAAAATGGAATAAAGTTCCTTGAATGTCAATAGAAGATCACTCTAGGGCTGCCATTGTCTGAAATGCACTGGATGAGAAATGGCCCAAAGAGAGAGGAAGATGAAATAAAAATAAAGTTGCAAAAAATTTTCAATTGCAAACACATTAAAATTTCATCTATCTGTATTCCTGATTTTAACCATAAAAGTAAAACCAAGGTGAGAAAAGAGGGGGTTTTGTTTTGTTTTTAGCCATTTCATTTCATAGTAGGAAGCCCTCTACTGCTAAATTCTCTTTCCTTCTGAGCATGAATATTAATGCTAGGAAATAGGCCCATCCCTGTTAAGTTTAATTCTTAGTAAACCATATTTCTCTAATTCATTAGAATGTATATAGAATTTAACAAAGAATTCAGTCAGTAATCATGGTTTCCAATATGTAGTGAACAGCTGAGCTAAATGCCAGGAAAACCACAGTGTATAGAATTTCTGTTTGGTGATAAATATCTCTCCCTGAGTAGCAAATGTAGCTAGCTGACTCTTTAATGCTATGCTGCAGTTAAATAATAGGTTATAAACAGTCAGGCTAATGACTTCAGTATTATAACAGCTCTAGACCGCCTCGATGTAGCTAATAATTAGTGTTGAATGTCATACAGAAATATGCCATGTTCTGACCTCTTGATTTTTGTTTCAGTCTTGGTATTTCAGAACCATACTGTACTAAAATAAGGTTGTTAAATTAAGACACAGAAGAACATGCGATATTACCAAGTGTGTACATTATAACTGGGAAGACATTTGACACTGAATCTGTTTCTAAAAGCCCTGGCTACTTTTCAATTGTTACAATCCTATCAGTCAGAAATTAGTTATGCAATGAATTTAGGTAAGATATGCATGAAGTATTGACTAACAGTGAACAAGTGGGCATACTTTGTCATCAAGATATTGTACAAGAATCTGAAATCCACTTTTAATAGCATATCTTGCCTTGACAGAAAATGACTTTAACAAGAAAGTCAGAAATGATGGGGGGAAGACAAGTCTTGTGGAATAAATTAGATAAATACATAAATGCCATATGTGAGATGTTTTACCATCAAGTATCTGACTGTGATTTACATTGATTTCTTAAGGATTCTATAGTTTTAATATTGTGTTTCTGCTTGAAGTTCTGCCTATTTTTGTCATTTGAAATTACATGAATTTTGAAATTGGAAATATAAGCCTTAGCTCATGGGCAAAAATATTGCTAAACATAACAAATATTTATTTTTTATTCCTTGCATATTGATTTCAATAAACATTCCGTAGTTCTAGGACCATTTATTCTTTTCAAAGGGAAGGCTGACACACTGGTTAAACTGCAAGGCTGGTATTCAATTTCCTGCTCCCCCATAGGCCTCTTTTGTGATTTTGCCAATCCATATAACCACTTTGTAGTTTAATTTCCCCTCAGTATAACAGAGACAGTAGTACCTTCTTACATCACAGTTTTGTCTTGGGGAACATTTGGACTATGAGATATGAAAAGAGAGGTGATATAAAATGTTTCATAGAGTGTGATCAATGTATGTTTAAAGAAGACCTTGCATAAGAAAACTCTTTCTGGAGAATATAAGGAATTATTGCATGTTCCAATGTATTCCCCTTTTTTAAGACAAACTATCCCCTCAAAAACAGAGAGAAAAAAACACAGGAGGACAACAAAAGGCAGGAATTTTTGAGAGTGCTCAAAAACGATGTATAAAAACGATGATAGTGGGAAAATTAAGATGAGATAAATGAATTCTCCTTTTTTCCACTATTCAGTGAAAATGTTGGTGTTTCTTTATGCATTTGCTACATGCACATTAATCCTTCATTATTAATTTTACCACTGGGTTGTTTGGTTTTTTAAAATATTAAGAAAAAGATTAAGAGTGAAGTCTTTGCTAGTGGAAAAGACTGCTAAAGAAAATCCTACTTAGTTGGTACTTGCAAAGAGATCTGATGAGTGAACATTGCAGTGCTACCTGTAAGTGACAGTGCCAGGTCTGAGGATTAAATTTGCCCTTTTGTGTAACAGAGTATTACATACCCCATGAGCTCTGCTTGCTCACTTCCCAGTATACAGAGTGAAGTGGGAACCAGGGAAGAACAAATTGTCTATCATTTAAGCATATTGATCCAAATCAGTCTCGTACAATTAGTAGCTCAGTCAAGAACAGTGTACTTTCAAAAGATGCCTGTCTTCTAGAATACAGTTATAAAAGAGCTACATGCACATATACACTGTCTATCACAACAATCTTGGCTTTAATATCACCTAGAACCACACAATTAACTATAATTGTGGCAGTTATTTGAGAAGTTATTTCAGAATCAAGTTGTATCTTAATCACTTTTCCTGAGTATGCTGTTCTCTGAATTTTTTTCAAGTAGCAAATTAAGAAATACAGTTTCATTTACTTACATGAACTTTGGCACTGGTAAAAACTTTGCATATCAGGTTTATTTTTTTGTAGCACGATTGGTCAGAGGCAGGAGTTAAGTTACATATCTGTAATGAGAGCTGAAAAAAAATCCAGAGGACTCCTAAAACATTTTTGAAAACACTACTGCCTTGTTTCTATGGTGCTTAAATAGCTACCCTATTAAAAGGAAGAAATTGATTTTGAAAAAAATTGCTACTACTTGGTAACAGGCTACAAAATGGGAAACTGTCAGATTAAAATCTGACAAAATTATCTGATAAAGAGCTTTATAACTTAAAAATAAATTCAGAGTCATAGCACATTTATTCGCTTGCATATACTTTACTAGTATCTGGATTGTTCTTCATTTAAAAGCTTTCTATAAAACACAACGTTAGCTGATACCTTATTTTTTCAGGTATCATTTAGTGTCATTGAGTAAAAAGATAAACATTTATGCTACAACCACACATCAGTAAAATAACAGTGCTTGGCTACCCAAGTAGGAACCATATTAAGTAAGTTTTTCATGCCGCTGTATAAAGACTGAGGGAGACACCACGTACTATGGGCAAATAGTAGGAAACGTAGAATGATGCTAGAGAATGTAATTTTTAAGCAGAAACTCTTCCCTGAGTGGGGTAGCAGGCAAATTGTGTGAGCAGATAGTAGATGCCTGCTATTTGAGATCTCTGAAGATTTACAACTGGAAACAGACAGGATATGTGGAGAGGAGATTCATCATGACTAAAGTTTGAGTTGGGATTCCATCAAGATTTAGGAAAAGCTATTGGTTCTTGGTCCTATATTTTCACTCTCTGCAGGAGCAGTATAGCCATCCAGCTGGGTCACATTAAAACAAGGGAATGGACACTGCACAAAGGGATATATGATGTAGTGAAAAGAGGATTTAATAATTCCTATTGCTTCTTTCCTTGTAGCTGGATTATATCAACCCGGTGTGCACCTCAGGTGTGTAACTATCCTCACACTACATGACTCAGAGGCACTCAGCTTCTCTCCTGAGTAAGCAACATTTTTAGAGTTTCTGCAATTCTCTCTGCTGGAGCTTAAATAATTTGTGTGCAGCTGATTTAAATTTTTTCTGCTTTTTTTTTTTAAAGAACATTTTCCCACAGCTGCTCCCAGATGGCATGACAAAGCATTTCTAAGGTGGGCTTGTGTACTCTCAAAGATTATCCAGAGAGACAGCATGCGATATCCCACTTTGCAAGTAATGAGATTGGTTCTACTCTTCTCTAGGAGTGGGAGGTCATTAAAATAGCAGACACGACTGTGGCAGGGGTTGTTTGGCTTCTCATGTCTTTCCTATGTGATGCTCTTCAGAATTATCTGGTGTCATCAAAGTACTTGACAGGCCTTTGCAAGCAAATATAATGGCATTATTTGTGCAGTGGTAGTTTAGAAAAGGGGAGTGCAGCTTGCTGTGCTTGGATATAATTGCCATACTATAAATGCTAACATTGCCAGTTCAGCATTTGCTGCCTGACATGCAAGGTGACTGACTACTGGGGAATGCATCTCCAAGGGAGAAGGGAGGGAAGCAGGCAAGGGAAAGTTTTCTCTTTGGACATATGAGACACAAACAGGAAAAATGAATTACTCTGCTGTCATCCTACACTGCTTCCTGAATACTTGAATCTACTGTTTTCTGTGTTGATGCTCTACTAAGCATAAAAGAAATGCTATTCAATTCAGACTTTATTAGGTAACATGGGAATCTACACTATCATACTGTGTCACAAAACTGTTGGACTCACTGTGGATATGTAAGACACTGTGAGCATTATAGATAACATCAGCTGGCTTTAGATAAAGCAGCCTGCCCAAAAAGGAGGGGGTAGGATGTTGAGAAGGGGAGCAGAATAATAATTTTTTAGTATCTTCACTGAAGTGACTCTCTAGCCTAATCACATCATTTTGTTTATCTCAGAATAAAGATATTGGTGGTAGAATTAGTCCTGCAACTGCACAATAGCTTTTATTTTTAATGTGCAGAAATGTTTTGAAACTCCCTGTGCTCTCTGTTGCAGAAGCTATGAAGCTTCTCTTAGCACAACTGTTCCCAAAATCGCCATCGCTGCACATAAGGCATGCAACATGTGAGTGTCCTGAGCCACAGTGAGAACCTCTTAATTTAAACTTATTTGCCCTATTCAAGTGACTCAGCATGTAATTAAAGTCTATCGCATTACAAAAATTAGCTACAGATCACCATTTGTTACAAGTGTGACTCAGAGGGGCTAAGCCCTGCTTAGTATTCTGGTTGGCAGCAAAATGTTTGAGGGCAGAATCTAAATCAATACACACCATTTTTTTCAATCTTCCCTGAGGTTTTAGTGTTGTACATTTTGGCATCTCTGTCTTGCTAACTGCAATGAAAGAAATTGTCATTCAAAATAAGACCAATTAAAAACTGATGTCCTTAAAAAAATAGCACTGCAGACTTTTTTTTTTCCTTTCGGATCCACCATGTTCAGCAGACCACCATGGCATGAATTGCCATTAATATGTCATTTCCCTTTCCTGTTATCACAATATAAAAGACCTTAGCTCTGACCTTTCTATCAAAACATCCTTTGTTTAGAATGAAAGCTATTCACTGTTAGACCCTTATCTATAGAGCTTAGCCAGCGGATCAAATCCAAAGAGCAGAATTCGTTTACTTTGTATTAAATGAGCTCAGTTAAGAAGTTTCAATTTTGGCAGAAAGGTGCATTAATCACAAGGAAAAGAACAGATCTCACTTTTCACAGCTTCTGGTTTACTTTCAATACAGTTACACAGTAAGGCTTTTGTTCCTTAAAAGTAGCACTGTATTTAAATACAGTAAATATAACAAAATTACCTTCTTAAAATTACACTAGAGTTCCTACAGTACAGGATGTCCATAATGACCTCAGTGTTGCATGACTAACTTTACAGCTTCAAAAAGGTTCTAAATTAGTTTGGACAGATGGGTTTTATCCAGAGGAAATCAATGAGTTTTTGTGAGTCTGACTTAATTTTTATGCAGCCAGTACTTTGAGATGAAATTAAAATATGTATGAAAAACATATTAAAGTTTCCCTTGGGTTCATAGTTGTTTGTACATTTACAAGGTGTTAAAGAGATGATTTAAAAACTAACTATATAAGGGATCAATGCAAGTATACTATGATTTATGGCCTTTCATGACATTTTTGACACTTCTGGCCTAATGTCTTATGTGTTTTGAACCACTAATTATCTTTTAATTCATAAGGGTTTGGTGGGATTTTATAAGTGTAATATAATATATAGAGCTGTATCACATGGAAAGTTTTAGAAAAAACACACTTTACAAGTTGTGCTGAGTATGTAACAGTTGTAAATAAAGATGTGCTGTACCAGTTAAAAAACCACTTGATTGCAAGTACCCCCAAAATAGGGAGGGGTTTCCCATCTGCCAACAAAACTAACAGATTTTAACTCACTGTTCAGTACCAAGGGTCAAAAGCTATGCAGGTTTTGATCATACCCTGCAGCTTTAAATATGAGTCAGAAAGTAAAAATCAGGTCTTCCCAGATTTAGTGATTTCGATGTGTAAGATCATGTCCAATGCAAAGATTTAGCTGCCTGACCAGCTATGATCTGATCATCACCAGCACTATACAATAACAACAAAAATTGCAGGAGTTCTTATGGTTCAATGATGGATAACATGGGAATATTTTAATCATACATCAAAAGGGATAATTTCAAAACTCAGTAATATTCCTCAAAAAAAGACCCAAAAAGCCCCTCACGATAGAAAAGTACCAACAAAACCTTTGATACACTCAAATGTAATATATGCTTCAAAAATTTTCCCAAAAAATCATATTAATTATAAACATTCCTGAGCAATGGACAGAAGCTGGAATATATTTCTACAAACTCTTAAGAACTGGACATTTCCTGTCCTTTTGCTGAACAGCTGCAACTGAGACTGCAATTGACTCAGAGCAAGTAGAAAATTTCCCATAAAATACGAGTTTCAAATAGTCCCTAAGTTATCCAAGGCTAAAAATCTCATCGATGTTCCATTCTGTTTCATACTCTAGTATCACCAGTAGGTTCAACACAGACTAGGGACTTATGCTAATAAATCATTTTTAAAATACTTGAGATTTACCCTACTGAATCCTCTTATAAAATACTCCTCTCTCTTTTTATTTTCTCATAATTATTTTTCTCAATATAGCTAAGAAGCTAATTTTCAACATTGCATAAGATGAAAAAATGAACTTGAAAAGTTTGTTCTTTAATTCAGTGCATGTACTGGTACATGGGGTTGTTTTTCCCCAGATGCAAGACTCTACACTTGCCCTTGCTGAATTTAATTAAGTTCTTCCCTGCCCAACTCTCCAGCCAGTCCAGGTCTCACTGAATGGCAGCACAGCCTTCTGGTATGTCAGCCACTCCTCCCAGTTTAGTGTCATCAGCAAACTTGCTGACAGTGTTCTCTGTTCCCTCATCCAGGCCGTTGATGAATATATTGAATACTGGTCCCAGTACTGACCCCTGAGGGACTCCACAAGATACAGGTCTCCAACTAGACTCTGTCCCATTGACCACATTTCTGTCTTCTTTCCTTCAACCAGTTCACAGTCCAAGTTTCAGTTCTGCATCATCAAGGAGATTGACAGCCGAAGACTTTTCTCTAAATGCCTAGAAAATTCCTCTGTTTCAGAAAATTCGTCTTGAAATATTTTTTCTATTAAAGGTCAGTAACTCAAGCAAACAGAAAGCACAGAACATTAAAAATGTCCTGCAGGAGGAAAAAGGAAATATATAAAATACCAGCCAGATAGAAATACCCACAGCCAGAGATAAAGCAATATGGTAAAACATAAGAGCTTTTCTCTTGTTCTGAATGTCAATGTCTTTTCATTGTTAAGGTCTTCTTTTTATGCATTTTGGGGTCTGTGGTCATGATTTTGTTATGCTAACTCTTGGTCAGTGACACAGAGTGTAAAAAAAAAAACAACAACAAAAAAAAACACAGATCCTTTTCCCAAATATGAAGAACACAGTGGTGGTGTCAGAGCATGGGGCAAGGAACAGAGAGCTTCAGAAAACTGAGATGTTCAACTAATTTTTGAACACACTTTCACCAATTCTCAGCCTCTTGCTCTGAGAACAATCATCTTAAATTTAGATCAGCTAAGTCATGCAATTTGGTGTGCTGTTATAGGTGGTTTCTGCTGCTCTTTGTTATGGAAAAGCCTCTTCATGAAATCAGGGAAGTTACAAAATCTTGAACTCCACGCTCATGGCTTTCAGTTCAACATCACAGCTTCCATTCAGTCTCATCTCTTCGCTTACACAGCTTTGAATTATTTCAGTGCTTGTGTTCCTTTGTATGGGTAAATACTTCCCTTAATTCTCCCTCCCACCTACAGACTATGCATCTAGCAGCACCTTTTCTACTCTCAAATACACTTTGACAAGTTCTCAGTGAGTACTAGCTGATGAAGTCAAAAGGAAAAATTACCATTTTTATATGCAAAGTCTAATCCTTAATATCCTGTATGCAATTACAGTGGAAAAATCTTTCCTACT
>NW_009953205.1:2188655-2212500 GCF_000747805.2 Chaetura pelagica | reverse complement strand
TTTAGCAACTAGCAGAACTGTATGGCAAGGCTTGAGAAATCTGTATATGAACATTGATATTGGAATTTTTTTGCAATATATAGGGAAGAAAGTTATATATCTTTAAATGAATAATACACTTGCATGTGCCATATAGTTACTTTCTAGTAGAATTATGCTACTGTGGATCACAGAGCTATGTAGAGGATGGATTTGAATTGCTGTATTCCATAATGATAACATAAGCAACGTAACATTCTGGAAAATATTGCAATTAGATGCTAAATTACAGTGCTTAAGAACATGAATCAAACTGAGAAATAATCTTCCTAAAACTCATTAATCAAATCAAGTATATAACATTTCTTAACTAATGCTGCCCATTCTATGAAATGTGTATACAGAATTCTTTCTTTTTTTCTTCTTTCAGAACTGCTTACACGCACATTAAAGAAATATCACTAGCACAGCTAGTTCCAGTAAAAAGTACCATGAAAACAAGCAGTGGTTATTAGTAGGGATGTGTGAAGGAGCTCACAGAAGCAAAGGTGTACAGAATTTTGTGGGTCCAACTTCTTAAGGAGTTACAAAAACAATAATTGGTTGCAACTCACATAGTGCATTTCTCTCAACCTGAGTTGCTCTGAGTTTCAGATTTTAAAAGAAAATAAAAACTGAAAGTGAAACTCAGCTTGAGAGCACTAGATTTTATCTTGTTTTACATCAAACCCTAACAAAACTGTGATTTTTTCTTGCTTTCAGCATGACACTATAAATCACCTCAGGTTTTCTCAAACATTTAATTAACCTTAAGGTCAGTTTCTCAGGGTTAAATGCTGTTGTCACTGGAGAAAATGGGATTTTTGCCACTGACTTAAGTGCAATCAAGCTTTGGCCTGCAGTGAATTATTTCAGTGATGCCAGTTAGCATGAGCTGGGGAATAGTGTAAGATAAAATTGAATAATTACTCAGTAGGATTAAAGTAACAAACTAGGAGATATTATTTAGAATTAATTGTTATCTATCTCTATTGATCAGATTTTCTACTTCATGAAAAATTTGAAATCTGGCATTTTTTTCCAGATTCCTCAACATCTTAAAAATGTTCTATTGGAAGGTTTCTGGAACTAGGGCAGTATAGGAAGGACATTAAGGTGCTGGAGAGGGTGCAGAGAAGGGCAACTAAGCTGATTAGGGGTCTGGAGAACAGGTCTTATGAGGAGAAGCTGAGGGAGCTGCGGCTGTTCAGCCTGGAGAGGAGGACATGGCTTAGTGGTTAGGGATTGTAGGAAGACAGTTGGACTTGATAATCTTGAAGGTCTTTTCCAACCTGAATGATTCTATGATTTCAAAAGTCTTTGATTGATACCAGTCACAGTGATAGGAAACGTTATTGCAATAATTCCTTAAATTCTTGGCTACATTCAAGATAAAATTCTACAATAATAGGTTTGAAGTGGAAAGGAAAGATAGTATAATTTCGGATTTGAGTATTTCAATCACTAGTGCTACCTTTTGCTGTAGATTTGTACTTAGAAATGCAGGTAGGCACTAGAAAAAGTTTAGAAAATATTTTAGATCCTACTCAAAGCCCTAGTTTGTCTCTAACTGTATCTTAGATACTTTGATGAACTTCTCGCCCTGAACAAAGTCCACAAAATAAATGTTGTAAACAAGCTAGGGAGGTATCAACAGACAGATACAGAAGTAATCAACACAATCCAGAGCTTCATTGGAAGTCCTTCTGGTGATCACTATTGAGCCCAAAGGCCCTGATTCAACAAAGCATTTAGGTTCCAAACTTCCCATTGATTTTCCATTTAAATTAATGGCAAGTTTGGGCCTAAATACTCCATTAAACCTGAAAATAAGTGATTAGGCTTTGGTGATATTTTCAGCATATAGTGTTCTTGATCACTTCCAGAATTATTGGAGAAAGTTACTTTGTATTAGGGAGTTCAAGTTATCTTTTGGTAAAAGCAAAAACACGTGTCATAGCATATGCATACTAAACCAAAGCAAAATTCTCCAAATAAAAACTGTAGCTCAATTTTTAGGCTATTTTGTAGATACATCTATGAGGTTGTAGGACAGCTGGTAAAGCCCCAGGTTGCTCAGGTCCAAGACACTACAAATTCTGTGACAGCTTAAATTCATTCTTGTTTTTAAATGGATAGCTGAGAGCATTTTGATATCTTTTACTTTATGTGAAGGTGAATAAAACTTTGTATTCTGCCTCTAGTTAGAAACCTACATCAGGCTTTACAAGATTGGAATGCAAAAAAAAATAATATTCAAAAACAACAGCCTCTGTGATATAACTTTTCCTCATTAAATTCCCAGTCTGGATAAGTATTTGAAGTCTCTGAGAAAAGGAAAGAGGTTATTACTATAAAGAAGGCACTGGAACTGTTAAATATTGACTTTTAGCCTGGAATATTTAGGTACTAGAGGTGCACCTCATCAGAAGAAATCATATTAACTATTGCAATACCAAAACAAACTATGCTAATAACTTTGAGTTTATATTTCAAAAAAAGCTGTTCCGGAATAAAGCATGAGATATTCATATTATAATTATATATTCAACTTATATGACCTATTTTGCTAAATTAAAGCTGTGTGATTAACATGTGCAATCATGTCATGTATTCCCGTCCTACGCTGTTCTGAAGAATCACTGTGTTTTTTAATGAGGAAAAACAGAGTAAGTGCAGGGATGTATTTCTTTATTCTACCACATTTTTATTTAGAATTCATAGTTTTTTTCTTCAAAATGATGATGCAGTTTAAAATTATCTGCTGATATAACTTCATGGGTAAACAACTATGCACAAAATTATAGAAGCTACTCTTAAAAAGAAAATTAGGATTCATTACTTTTTATACAGACTACAGTGGTAAGCCAACTAGATTACCCCACACAATTTTAAAAGTACCTGGGGATGGATTCTTCGGGGTTTTTTTAAATGCCATGGGCAGAATCTGTTTCACTGTAAATATGCTCACAGAGCACACTCTTGAGAAAACACATCTGATTTTGACAATCCCGCATTCTTAGTGGGTTATAATTCAATGTGATAGCTATGATTTTTGGCATTATGGGATCTGGCTCAGATCATAAAGGGTATACAAATCAACTAATATAGATTAGATGCTATATTGGTCCATAACTGTTAAATGGGGTCATGGTTTCTAACTACCTAATAGACTTCCATGTACTAAATTATTTCATGAAATTAGGTACCATCTATTAATCATAAGATTGACATGCATAATTTTAGGTAATTAATTTTAAAACTACTCCTCCTCTTGTTTGTGGTTTGGATGACTTGTTACTAAAACAAATCACTTAGTCTTCAGTGCTACCACTATTTTTAATTAGCAGTGAACTCTTTATGGCAAGTGAGTATTCTAAGTGGGACTGAAAAGAAAATACTAGGATTTTAGTTTCCGTAATGGGTTAGAAATAACAAGTTTTCATATTGTATCACAAAAAGTTGTTTCTACTCAACAATCACTTCCCACTAATCAGTCTGTTGAGTCTTTTGAGGTAGTCATGTGAGAGGAATTTGACATCCTAATACACACAGTGAATTAGGTTTCTGAGTAGCACAGACTATCTTCAATGCCTGCGGACATTTTGTATGAAGCTTGGAGAACAGTCTTGTTCTGACACATTCAAAATTAGCAACAAACCTATTTTAAATAAAGATATTGTAAACTGTTACATTATTGTTAGCAGTCTGGTTGCACAACACTATTTGAAGAAAGTATGTAGTATCTTCAAATGTGTTGGGAGGCAGTCAGTGACCACTGCCAGATTCCTGTTCACTTTTCTTTACACCAGGTAGTCAGATAGTTGTGTAGCACTGGGCTGTGGCTTGAAAGACAGAACCTTTTAAAAAAGAAAATAATTTCCAGGAGGATAAAGCCAAATAAGCCACAGAGACTTGAACTGAAAAGCCAAAATGCTTTTCTACATGATATCAATAATGGGCAGATCAGTAAAGGAACAGAAAGGCTGACACACTAACAAGTATTGTATAAATAATAATTGTTGAATAAGTTTATAAATGCTTTCCTCTACTGGCTACTTGACTTCTATAAACAACACACAACACTTCAAAATTTGTTACTGGCAAGAAGGCCCATGCAGAAAATTTGTGTTGTAATGAAAGGGAAAAAAAAAAGAAAAGAAAAGAAAAGAAAAAAAGCACACAACAGAAAATAATGAGAAGAAGCAGAGAAATAGTAATAAAATATGATGAGGAGACATCTGCGGTTCCATCACCAGGTTTGGAAAGTATTCATGAAACAGGTTTAATTTTGAAAATTTATAAGCTCCATCAGGATCTCTTGATCAAATCACAGATTTGTGTATATTGTTATCTGGCACAGATAATCAATAAAAACGTGAGAGTTGAGTCACTATAGAACATTTGGGAGGTCTGTAATGTCCCTGATAAGACCATACAACACCTATTAATAGTGATGGAAATTATGAGCATGCCTTGCAAGAAAAACAGACTCCTTTATGCTTACATGTCTGAAAATTCTATGGGAATGCCAGAAAGATATGTTTGACAGCCAGAAGCTCAGCTTTATCACTTTTGATCTCTTCTGAATGACCTCAGTACCAGGTTAAATATTGCTTGCTATTACTACTGAGAAAAATATTTACAGACTTTTGTTGGAGAAATGTTTTCCTGTTTAGAAAAAAACACTTAAAAAATGAATGTTGTAATGACCTAGTAAGAAGGTGGGGGAAGCTGGGACTGCTGGTTATAATTAGCTGCTGCAGTTGGTTGCTGTTCTGAAGCAGTAACTGATCAGCATCGTGTGGCACATAGAGAGCAACTTGGGAGAAGCAACAGGAAAAGCTTGTGTTTTATTTACCATTTTTGTAAGTGAGGTGAAATAAAGAATTAAGCTAGATGGAAGATTCTAGTTTTTGGGGTTTTTTGTGGCTAAATTGCCTTGGCTTTTGTTATAGCTAAATTGTCTTTTCTTGTTGTGAGTCACTGTTGGGTTTAGGGTGGACTCGGAAGGAAAATGTCTCTTCAAAGCGTTACATTCCTGTCACCTAAACATGAGATGGAATACAGTGAGGGCAAACATGAGATTAGGGTTAAGCTAATAAAACCATTAAAGCTTTATAAGTTGACCACACTTTATAATGAAAGTACCTCAACCTTACTTTTGTTTTAGTTGTGGAAAAATAAGGCTTACTCACTGGATAGCTTTCTCCAGTCCCACACATCTCTTGTCAAAATATTAATATAAATGTTGTGCTGCTCCTTCTCTTTCCTCACACACACAGCACAGAGGTCAGCACGCAGAAGACGTGCAGAGTTGTTTCAGCTGGTCTGCACTACCTTCCATGCTCTGCTAAGCATATCAACAGTCTGGCCAATGCAGTAGAATATGCAAGAATGGGGAGGACCCTGCCTCCCACCCCTTCCCCCCTCTCTCCTGGATTTCTATGGTTATTCTCTCTTATACTGTAAAACTCAAATGCCCAAGATAAATAAACTTCTTTTGAGTTCATCATCCTGGTACTTAGAGAAGTTTAAAACTGTTCAAGATGCAGAGGCATTTCATCCTTGGTTCCAGTGCTCACCTTACTAACATACACATTATAAAGCACTGAGACTTTAATTTGAAAACAAAGCAGTGCAGTGCTCTGCATTTGTATGTTTGCTTTGGTGCATGAGGGGAGGAGACTGATGGCAAATGTTATTTGCTGGGTTTTTAAGCCTTTTTTGGACTTTGATTGGAATCACTTGAAGTTAGTAAGTTTGCCAAGATCTCTAGCTGTCCCTTGTATGATTCCCTGCTATTTTTAATATAAAATGTAGTATTTTAAATCCATCTCTTGTGTCCTAAACCAGATTTTGTCTTAAGCAGCTGTGCTCAAATTGTAAAATCTCACCCTTGTGTCTGGTTTCACATCTGGCAACACCCAGCTAACAGTTACAACTTACTTGGAGTAATTAAGTGAGGTTTTAAAAAAAGCCAAAATTATATGTAAAGAATAAATTATTAAAACAGTATTTCTTTTTCCAACCAAATTTTGCAGAAACTTTGTAAGTTGCTGGGCTGTCCAGTTATTTCAAAAGGTGTTGGTCAAAATAAGTACAGGCTGAGGAAAGTAAAGGCAGGCTTGTAAATGGGTGGGGACTGGGCAACGTTAAGCTCCCACAATTACTAGTCAGCAGTATGTCTCCACTTTGATGTCAACTATATGCTTTCTTTTGTGTCACAAGGAGAAAGTTCAAAAGCTTTAATTTCAAGACAATAAAGGGCCTTGCTAACATGTATATGGACTTTTAACTGCAAATGGAAATTTTTAGTGTTACAGATATAAATGTAGCTGGGTTAGGACTAAATATTAATTTTGCTTGTATTTATGTAACACAGCCAGAAAAGACACAAATATACTATTTATATGAGCACCATATAAAGCATAGCTTATGAAAAAAATAATGAATGAAGTTTTTACTGCTAAATCTACATATGCCTCTCTATAATTTTCTATATGTCTGACACAAAAAATATCAAGATATCCCATGCCACACTCACATTCCTAGTTGAAAACTATACCAACTAGAATAGTTTTGAATAAGTATATCTATCAAATGTCTTTGGCAAACTCATTATTTTTACTCAATGAATAAAGATCTGACAACGAAATCATACACGAACATAAGGCTGATTCTAATGCATTTTTTTCTAATAACAATATTAGTCTTTGGATCTATCCTTAAATAATGAAAGAAGCATTAATCATACGTATCACATAATAACATAGTGGTTGGAAAAGACTTTCAAGATCACAGAGTCCAACCATTAACCTAACACTGACAAGTGTGAATGAACATTCAGTACAAGACAGCTCTGAAAGAAATATTTAATCTACAGGAAGCTGTTATAAAATCGGGTAGAACTTCCAGCGTAACATCTAGAAGAGGTGATACAGCAGAGAATGGCAGTCTTTTAGGAGACAGGAAACAAATGCAGTCCTGCCCTCTATCTGGCAGGATTCAAATGCAGATTCCCTATTCCCAGAAGAGAAACCCCAAAACCAGATTGTATATAATTCCAAAGTGGGAATGGTTGAATAAAATAATTAAATAGATATTGAAAGTCTCTTAAGTGGTTGGTATAGCAAATTTTCACTTTAGTTTTTCCATCTGACTAAAAGAGATCACTCCTAGAGCTGTACATATAAATGATCTGGATTCCTATCCCTTTTCCAATTAGCATCCTGTTTACTTTATCTACTGCACATACTGTGGAGGGGTTTTTTTGTCTACATTCATTCGTGCAGCAAAAAGCAATGTCAGCTGATGTATTTCACATAACACTACAGAGTACCTTTGATTATCATCTGTATGCATAGTTAACAATGAAATGGGTTCTATCTGGGCATCCTATTAATAAGATGCCTTTTTTCATTAAGGTCTAGTTCACAAAGTGCTGATAAATCCTCATCACGGCTGTTTCATAAAAGTCTTGCTGATAGTATCTGGCACATGAAATAATTTGAAACATATTTTTCAGAACCACTTATGTTTATGTATCATATCTCCTCAATTGTTATGGTCAGCTACCCTGTCTTTTGTGGGAATATGTTTGTTTTAAATTCCTGCTAAAGAATCGTCCCGAAGAAACACCTTCTGAGTTATGAAGTCTAATATTCTTCGTGAAGCAGATTCACTTTTATTTTGACGCTCTTTCTTCATGTAACAACTCATGTCAATCCAAGGCAAATAGCAGAAACAACATAATTGTTTCCAAGTAGAAAACTGTCCTTCAAAGTACCTAAATTTCGCACTCATTTTTATGAAGTATTTTTGTGCTCACAGAATTACGTTAGACTCTGATTGCACTGCACAAAAGGGATTAAGGTCAGCTCTGGTTATGCAGTATTAGAATTCAATAAGCATTACCAAGAAATAAAATTCTGAATCAAGGTGCCACTTGACAATGCTTATGACTGGCCCAGCCACTCCCCAGGTCTACACACATCTGGAAAAGCTGCACAGCAGCTGCACAGTAAAGATGCTCAATATTTGTGAAAAGGAAAATAAGCTAAAATGAAAGCTTCAGGCTCACCAGTTTTGCTTTATATGGTGTTATGGGAGCACTGAACTGCCTTCTCAGTTACTTGTGAAAGCTGAGAGCTTTGGTGGAGCTTTCTTAGGTCTGTAAAGCACTTCAAGTCCTCCAAGACAAAACACTCATTGATCCCAACCATGTAACTACAGAACAAATAGGAGTTTTGCCTGAAGGTCTGAGCATGGAGTGCAAGGCTGGAACCTAAGTATCAGAAGTCTAATTTGGAGATTTAAGTTGCAAATATTTACCAGGATTTCTGCTTTCAAATTTAATGACAATTTTTAAATAGATGCCAACAGGAAAGCTCTCCTATTGCAGGAACTAAACAGATTGCAACTTTTCAGAAGCCCTTTAATTGTGGTTTACTTTTGTGCCAGCTGTTGTGTTCATACTATAAACGGAAGAAAACAACTCTGGGGTGGACATTTAATTCTGTCTTTCTCGATAGCAAACATTAACCACTGGCCTGCTATCAGACCACCTGCAATGTGCTAGTCATTACAGAGGTCACTGTTACTGAACATTTTAAACTGTGAATAGCTTCAGTTTAAATTAGGTGTAAAAAAAGTCATTTCCTTTCAGTGATAAACTAAAACACCTGCAGCACAGCTCAAGTTTACCATGAGAGGTATAAACTCTCACTCTGAAGTTGGACTGTTCAAGGACATACAAAACCACAGTTTTATAAGATAAGATCTTTCTAATCTAAATTATTACTGTGTAGCCAGATTAAGTGATTACATGCACAACTCCTTCCCTAGATTGTAAATTACTCTTTGCTTTAGTAGGAATAAATGACATCTTCTGTTGTGGATATATTGTATTACTTTTCTTCCCAAGTCACTTGTAATCTAGTTTTTCTTTTTTGCTAAAAAAAACCCACACCATCACCCAAAAACCAATCCAAACAAACAAAACAAAAAGAGGGAGTATATGCCATATATCTTCCTTGTCTGTGCTGTCCATTGTCTGTTAGAAAATAAGACACATTGTATTTTAGTTCCAAAGGAGACCACATTGCACCTCTAAACATTAGAGGCACTTACCGGTATTTACTTATAAATTTTCAAAATGTATTTAAAAGGCTTATATCTGGTTTAGTTGACATGAGAACAAACATGGGCAGAGATCTAAAATGTTTCTTAAAAAAACCCTACTCATGTAAGTTCTATTTTTAATCATTTTTGTTCATATAAATGCAGCTGAGGCCAAGTGTTGGGCTCTAATGGCCAGGTGTTTACACCAGAGTTCACACACACTTGGGGTGTGCATGCTTGTATCCACCTTTTCCTCAGACAGAACATGTGCCTGAACGTGGCTATCTTCAGAAGAGAGTTAAGGCATAATGGTAGATTTAGGTTAAACATTAGGAAGAAAATCTTCAGTGTGAGGGTGATGAGACACTGAAACAGGTTGCCCAGGGAAGCTGTGGCTGCCCCATCCCTGGCAGTGTTGAAGGGCAGGTTGGATGGGGCTTGGAGGAACCTGGTCTAGTGAGAGCTGTCCCCTGCCCATGCAGAGGGTTGAAACTAGATGATCTTTAAGGTCCCTTCTAACTCAAACCGTTCTGTGATTCTCTTAATCAACATATCTCTGCATGATTTCTCCTCTCTCTCTACTTTTGTCCACATATTTTCATCTCGTTAAGAGCTAGAGTCATGTGTCTTTGAACATGAACACTACAGCATAATGAAAGTCAGTTTAGTCTTAAGAATTCTCTAAAGCTATTTTCACTTTCATTAAATAGAAAATATTCTGCTTTAGTGTAACTCATTCTAGCAAAAGAAAGAAGCAAGGAGTTAATAATTAATATTCCAGTGGATTTCTTTTTTTCATCAATGTTTTGTTTTTCTGGGCCATCTGAATGGGAATTATATTAACAGATGCTACTTGCAATAGGTTCTGTGAGCCATGTTCAAAAGTGAGGTACATCAGGGGCAATAAGAGAAACAATCAGGTAAATATGAAATTTATACACTGTTGACATAGATATTTATTTATACACATTAACATAGATAATGCCAGTCTACTCTCCACCTGCTCTTGGGCATATTACATTAACTTCTAAATTTAACCATGTGACATTTTTATAAAGATATAAGCTAAGTCCAGATATTATAATGAAAAGATCCCTAAGACTAAAGACTCTGAAATACCCTGACTGAAAATCTAGCTCTTCAGACTCTGTATTCCACCCTAATCCACAAGATGTTTGTGCCTCAGTTTTACTCGCAAAATACTATCTGTATGATTCAAAACTGTTTCAGTACGTGGTACATGAAAACAAGAGAGAGAAAAGCTGGTGAGGTACTCATCTTCATTTATTACTCTTTTCACACATTCAAACACAGGATTAAGTTTAATTCTCAGTCTGACATACTCATTTTCTACTTTCACTGCTCATCTGTGGGCCCATTCTTTCAAAACTTGCTGATATTCCAATTTACAGGACTTGTTTTCCATCAGCCTGTATAGTGTAACTTTGAAAATTGCAAGGTTTATTTTAGCTGAGTTCCCGGCATGCCTTGCAGAAGGAACAAAGCTATAAACCTGACTATATTCCCTATCTCCCAAAAATCCTAAAAAAAATATTGGAAAACTTGAAAAATTTAAGATGTGGACAACAGAAAAGAATCAGGTTTGGGAAATTTCCAGGAAGCAGTATTCTGCTCTTAGTATTGTCCCACCTAACGCAGCTGCCTTAATAAACGTCAGTTAGGAAGAAAAGCAACAAATGAGCACTGCAATGGTTAGTTTTATCTATCAAAGATAAGGCAAGAAGGGATATGTTTTCCTTAATGCTGAAGTATCTTTCTGCCTCCTCAGTAGTTAACTGGACTTTGCCACATCGTAACAGCTGAGTGTTTGTCCTCTAAATTTTTGTGTGTGTTTCAGTTTGTATACAATGTCATTAAGACTTTTTGCTTTCCATATTCCAACTTGTTTTTATCAGTCATTTCTCTAAAGACAAAGCCAGCCTCCCAAGTGGCTTCTTTCAATACACCATAAAACTGAGTACTAGTGTGCTAACAGAAACGACTGCTCTAATGTGGGAACCACCTAACCTTTTCCCAGTGTCACATCAAACAGCACTTGATGTGGTCATTGACAGCTTTCCTGTGCTGAAGTAAACCTACCATGTAGATAATAAAATACTGAAGCCCATTAATATTCCCACTATTTTGTCCAACCAGTGACTGTCAAATGAATGACCACAGATTTTGTAGATAAAAGGAAATATTGCACAATGCAGCTGCTTTTAGAAAGTCATGTTTGTAGAACATGAGATGAACACATAACTTGTTTGAGCATTTCCAGGCAACTCCTAATTCTCTAAATAGGTACTTAAAATTCCACAATATATTTATGTCTAAGGAAAATAATACCTCAGTAGCTCTACTCTTTTTCTAAGTGTAGCAAGTTTTGCAAAAAAGAACAGTATCCTTTGCTCTAAGATTTGAGTAGCCAAAACCATAAATAACAGTAATAAAAAATGAAAGAAATATTTATAGGTATGAGAGTGTCATCAATACAAATTCACTGAGTAAATTATCATTTGAAATAAGCTCAAACCAAACTCATCATGTGCAAATGCCCATGTATAGGTTCAAAAATAAATACACAAACTTTTAGTTGAATATTATTTCTGTCTGGAGAAAATTTGAAAAAAAGACATAGAAAACATATAATGTAAAGGAAAAACATGGTGCTCAGCACACTCAAAGAAATAAGCTTTGTATCTCTTAGTCACAATGAGTTTTCAGCTTGCCTCTCTGAAATGTGTCAGGCTTATTGGAAAGCCATAGAGCCATCATCAAATATTTAGTACTTGCAAATGCATAAACAAGAGAGAGCATTCCCAGAAGATAGTCTGGTTTTCTATCCTCTCCTTAAAGCTAAGGCATTTTTCTTATCTATGTAATGTCATTTTCTTTATAATTGTAATACCATTTTTTTTCGTATTTTTTTTTCCCCATCTACCTTCAGAATAATCCACTGCACTCTCCCATTACTAAAGTCACTGCTGCAGTTACGATCTTCCTACGTAGTATTTCCATGGTGATTTTAAATATTACAATCAAAGCATACTAATAACTTCTGCCATTGCTGCTATCATTTTTTTCCTGACCAATTTACTGCTTCAACACTTTCAATTTCTTGAATAAAATGGACACAACACACAAAACTGCAGCACTGCAAGGAAGCTTGTGAATAATCCTGCACCAAGACCTGCCTGGAGGGTCTCCTGTGGAAATGTGCTTGACAGTTTGTATTATTTCTTAGCGCTTTCTCTCTTTTCTGCCATATTAGGCCTTGAGGGAGCTGTGGAATAAGAACATCTCTGAGTTGCTCTCCAGCCATAGAAGAGCCACAGCTAGGCAGGATTGTTTTCCCAAGGCTGGGAAATGGGGCCAGTCTCTATCCAACTGGCCTGTATGCCCACATTAAGTCCCATCCACTTAACTGAGTATGGCTATTGGAGTAAATCAATGCTCACTGGGGTAAGTTTGGCCAATGACAGGCTGATATTTGGCAATGATGAATAGCAAATATTTTTTCCTGTTATGGACTGGAGTCTATAAACATAAATACCAAGAATTGCTCATAAAGACTGAGTACTCTTCAAACTATGGCCTTGTGACACTAACAGGAATAAATATATACATTTTAAAACTTGACCTTATAAACATGTGTAAGAGCACAACATTTATCTCAATACATCATGAACATTGTAAAAATATTATTCAGATGAATCTGTTGCTCATTCCAGAGAAAGTCAAAAGCAGCAGAATTAAGCCAGTGAAAATATGATTCCTAAATATATTCTCTGAATTGCAGTTGGGAACCATTTGCTTACAGCTTCATTCACAGAATCACAGAACCAATAACACTGCAATGCAGATTTTGAAATAGAGAAAGGAAGGACAGAAACTAGAAAATGAGTCTCCATATTTCTTAAAAAAACATAGGCCTGTTTGTTATCTGTGATACAGGAACAATCTACCTCCATTCAAAATAACATTAACATATACAAAATATTTTAATGATATTTGAGGAATATTAATCTATAGCTACAGTAAATCACTAAACACTGAAATACTGCTATTTGAAACAAAAACTCTTCTCAACTACAAAAGTTGTAAAAAAAAGCCAAAACCCACATTGTCATGCTATATATTCTATTCAGAACAGACTGTTTCCCTACCCATGGAAATAGTTACTGTAATTGTACTCTTGAGTAAGAAGGAACCTCTGCAGGAGCTGACCCATGAACGTCTGCAGAATACTTGAGGCCAGCAATACTGTAAACTTATGTTGTTGTAAACATGGCCCTTAATCCATCAAAAGAAAAACATATGGATTCCATCTTTATTTATTTCTACAACAAGTCAGAGTCATCATGACATCTTTAAATACTTTGAATATTATTGTGCTAACTTATGAACTAAAAAAGGCAAAACTTGAATCCATCAGAAGAAAAAGTCAGGCTCTTTTTCTGGCTTATTGCTCAACAAAAAGCAGAGTTTACTAAACATTGCATTAAAATTAATAAATCTGTTTTGAAAAGTTCTGTATTTCAATATTATTACAGCTACAATAATTAAGAATTTGGCCACTGCTTCGAGTCAGGAAAATCCATCAATTTTCATATATTTAATTTACTAAACCTGTTATAGATATGTAAATTGTTTTAAAGTTTGTCTAATAGAAAAAAACCCACTTGGTTAAACCCATAAAATGTGCATAAAATAGTAATGCACATAAACCAGGAGCAAAAAAAAATCATCTCAGCATACAATACTGAAGAGCTTTTATCCAATAAATACACAATATGATTATTGAAGAACAAAACCAGATTTTTAACACAGAAACCTAAATATAAAGCAAAATATATGACTGAACTGGCCATTCACCGAGGGTATTGTTCCTTCCTTGGAATGCCATAGTGCTTTCTGTTGTTACCAGTTATTGTTAATGTTATCAGTTTCCCTGCCATTTTAAACCAATTTCAACTACAGCTGCTAAGGGACTAACTTGCCCCTGTCTTTGCCAAGCCTCCTTTCCCTCTTCCTTACACCAGCACTGAAGACTCCTGGGACTGCACAGTGAGTCAGTGCTGGGAACTGATCTGGATAATATATAAGCACACTAAACAGATTAAAAAAAATATTTTTATCTCACATCTTCCCCCACCAGAATACTGCCTTTAAAGGCTGCACACGTTTAATGACAATGTCTTCAACATCTAGAATTATACCCTAAAGATTTGATCATAACTTAGCCCACATATTTGTGTACTCAGAAAAGAGACAGGACATCCTGGATAGAAGTAATGTCAATATCTTCCTGATGGCCCCAGAATTTAGGTCTTTACCTAATAGTAAATGTGAGGCAGAAGCGAGAGAAGTTTAACTCAGCTCTGCATGTGTTAGGCAACAGAGATTGAAGTGTGTGTGTGTGTACGTAAATTCATTTGTTCATATATTCAAGGAAAGTAAACACATATAATCCAATTTGAAGAGAGAAACCTGAGAAACAATAACACAGAAATCCTTAATGCTGATGCCTAATATGACATTGAACATCATGTTTATACACACAAAAAGCAGCCCAAACAATTTTACACTGTCTGAGCAAATACATCACGGCATGGGGCAGTGAGGTAATGACCACTGTCAGCATGGCTTGGAGACAATCACATCTGGAACACTGTGTCCAGCATAGGCCATCTCACTAGAGAAATTAAGGGAATTCAGAGAAGAGCAGTAAGAGGGGCTAGCGAAGGGGAAGAGATTTATGAGGAAAGATTTAAAAGAGGTAATACAGACTGGCCAAATGCTGACTAAGGTAAGGATATGAGGAAAGGTAGCAGTCTATAAATATTTCAAGAATATAAACACACAAATAAGACAAAAGAATTATCTGGTGATGTTCATAGCATATAACTAGGAGTTAGAAGATTAATGTTAAAAGAGAAAAATGTAGAGTAAATACCAGGAAAACTCCTGGAAAGTGAGATAGTGGAAGAAAGGAAGTGATGTCTCGATTCTCTCTAACATTCAGCAAATTTTGAAACAAACCAAAACTGCACTAGCAAGTGTACTGTGGATAAAATGCTTGCATTTAAGTGGACAAGAGAACCTACAATTCCTTTAACATCAATACAAGAAATCTTACATTTCTTCAGTGCTAATTCACATTAAAAGCAAGTAGTCTTATTCATTTCCTAAACTCAGGTGACATTAACATTACATGACTAAAATATATCTATCGGATAATAATTTTCAGATAACATAAGAAAGGTTTGAACATTTCTATTAATTGTCATTCCTGTAAATCTGGTGACTAAATGTATTTTGTGCATAAGCAGGTACTTTTTTTCAGCCTAATTTGGAAAATGTTTTAAATCGTGATTCATGAAAACTGTTAGAAGAGCACTTGAGAGGTTTTTTGGTATTTATATTGCAGCAAATCAGAAAAGGATTATAACATTATCTAGCCTATTAATCATACCTGCAGCTCAAGTTACAGAACCTACAATTCTTCTTTATTTTCCACACTATGACTATTCAATTTAAACAAACCTTGTATTTATATTAGTATGAAATTACCTTTTAAAAATACTTATGTTTCATTTGCATAACAAATTTATAATTTTAAAAATCTTTGAGGCTTCTGTTTCCCAGGAGTTATATGTTTATAAGACAGCAATTCAGTTTGCATTACTTCAAGTAAAATCCATTCTCCCTTATTATTTTACCAGTTTTAACAGTGTTATTTAAATGGTACTTTAAACCATAAAAAAGTCATCTTAAGACTCATCTGTCTTAAAATAATGGTAGTTAAGACCTTCTAATATTTCTGTTTATTGGCCACCAGAAGAAAATGCCACCATTCCAATAAATTGAGAGTTTTCTAGTCTAATTTTGTATACTTCTATGAATGCTTTTCTTAATGATGAAATGGAAATTTTGTTAGTTAAACCCAGTATCCAAACACACAGTGAGCCAACTAGATAGGAGATACAAAAATTAGAACTCCAGAAAGAGCTGCTACAGTCTGCAATTTCAATCTGTCAATATCAAGACTAAAATAGTATTTACTTTTCTATGTGTGTTTAGCTACTCAAAATCAAATTGATAAAGCAGCTTAAGTTGCCCTTGTTATTAATAGAGGATGGGTGTAGGTGTGTCTACAAGTCTGTATGTGTAGTTACAGACTAGACACTGAAAACTAGAAAGACTTACAAAGAGAAATTTCTGAAAATATTTGCCAGAGTGTGCTTTCTTAGGGCCCTGTCCAATCCAAATGAGACTCCCTGGCTCTTGGCCACAGGAAGCTCAGTAAACTTCCTGCACAAGGAATTCCAAGCAAACTGGGGTCTGCACTCCAGCTGAAACCTGCTCTGTGGCACAGGCCAATCTGGCTGCTTAATGTGTAAGAGTATCACATGAGAATTCACTGAGCCAGTTGTATAGTAAGAGCCACAGAAAGTTCTGAAAAAGGGGAATCTAGAATGAGCTCAAATAGGTCAAAATTTTCTTTAGAAGGTCATAGGTTATTTTATTTGTAGTTCTGGTTCTTATGGCCTCACTGGAATTCCTCTATATATCTTGAAATAAGCATGAAGAGATTTTTATGTTTTTTATGGGATGCAAGCAAACATTCTCACAATGAGAATGATTTTTTATAATATGACAAGAATAATTCGTTAATATAATCAAGTATTGTACATTAACATCCCTTGTGTTTATATAACAAAGTCATTTTTGCTTAAATTATTCTCATATAATTTAGGCTACAACGTAACCACCTGGTACAACATAACAGACATCACAGTAGTTATAATCACAGGGGTTTTTTATATTTTTATTCAAAGAATATATTTAAGGCAAAATCTATTCTCTTGCTAATCTTTAGAATTAATTGTCCTCCACAAATGATTTGAGGCTGAAAATATAGCCTGATACACATCTAAAATAAATATTTTACCAGTTATGTGACAGTGACTTCAGTTAAAATGTAGCTAATAATTTGCCATACCCCCTGGCTTACACTTACATGTCCCATGTTTCAGGGACATACAACAGGACAAAGCATGTAACCCTTCCTCAAACCCCTGATTCAAGGACACAGCTTCAGTGAACAAATGTGCTTTACCACAGTAAATGTTTTAAAGTCAGTTTGTATAGATACCTGAAATCCCAAAAAGAGCAAAGTAATAGAGTCTATGAAAACTTTGCCTAGCACTAAAAGCATGTTAAGTATACTGAAGGTTATAATTATCAACATTACTAATGTTTCTTCATAAAAATAATATATTTGCTTGCATCACCATTTTAATCATGTTTCTTCTTTACACTGGTTTTACATTACACAATTGAAATATTAGTACTTCATAGTCTTTTCCTTCCACAATTACTGTTGTTCAATTATGCTATTGCATATGTCAGGTACACTACAGTCTAATTTAATCTTCTTTACACATTGCCATATTGCAATTATACATGCTATCAGAGTGTTAACACATATTTAAACCTGTTATTCCTTTGTCACTGATTTACAAAGAGGTACCCGAAATGAAGCAGATGTCATAATTACATGCTTATTCAGCTCATTTTATACTAAGTCTCAACGCAAATTGCAGATGAGCTAGACATGTCCTGAAATTAATGTAGAGACAGTAGAGTAATGCTGTGATTCATTAAGGTTTGTCAATGTGCTCCACTTCTGGAATGTGTGATAAAATTATATTAATACTGCACAGTAATGAGATTAATGAATTTGTACATGGGGAAGAATAATGGTCCCTTTTGTTAGACTACTGAAAAAATAACACATAGGTAATTAAAAAGAATTAGTCAAACTCCATACAACCCCATTTATATTAAATTAATTTGTCTGGCTTCATTTCTAATAATTGATTATGCTCTGTAAATTATAAAGCACTCCTCAACCATATGAACTACTACTGTAGGAGGAAAGATTCCAGAGTATTATGAACCATCAAGGTGGTCCCTCTGGGTTCATATTAATTAAGGTTTAACAGTTTGGAAAATTGTAGCAATATTTTATGATTCATGTAATTAAACTCTGTAACAAAATGTCACAACTGCTAGTTATATCTGTGCCTATGATTTATATCTTAGCCTTATTTCAAAGGAAGCAGAAGTAATGAAATATTCTTAAACACACAGACAATCAAAGGAAACATGTACTGGTTGTTTTTAGTGTTCCTAACTAATCACATTAGCATTTCATTGCCTCTACTTCAGGCACTAATGGCCACCATCAGACAGTGTAAATTAGATTAATTTAATATTCAACATCATAAGCTTTTTCAACAAAGGCTTGATTCTGATCTCTGGCTCGTTTTACACCTCTATAATTCCACATATTTCAGTTGTATTTTCTTGTGTTTTCTGTATTAAATGTAGAATCTAATCCCTTCCTTCTTTGGTTCTCTAACACAGCTCATACTTGCCAGCAAAAGCTACTTCAGTATATTTGATGTCCCAGATCTTCTAAACAAAACAGAACTGCAGTCTAACGTGCCTGATACTGAATTTCAGAGTCTCGCTGTATCATATTAAAAGACTTCCTTTGAAAAAGAGTTTTCTTGTGGAAAAGATCCTTGAATAATCTGTCATACTCAGTAATTTAGACAATTTCTTGGGATGTTGTTTTACTTTGCTTGTTCTGGAGTTTCTCACTTTTTAATTTTTTTGTTACCAGTCCTTAGCACTGAAGGGGAACTTTTAAAGTGAAATTTTATTGCCGAAAAAGGCATTTTAAAAATAAAATTGAAGTGCTTGCAAGAAAGCTTTAGTGTTGACAGATGTCTCAAGTCTAAAAAGTGTATGTTAAAAGATCTGAACAAATATCAACCTTAGTTTAGCTTTTTAATTTAATAATATTCTTTATACCATGGTTCACAAAAGCCCAGAAACTGCAATGCCCAGAGATATCTGCCCTGCTGTGCCACTTGCAGTTGGTGGCACACCTTGCAAAGTGTGGCTCAAAGACTGACAGTAGATGGCAGATCAATCAAGCAGGGAGATGTCTAAATCCTATTAATTTGTCCATAATAAAGATGGTTCTAACAAAACAGGCACTAGTCTGGAGACTAATACAAAGCAGGTATCATGTATAATACCCACACACATTTTTCAAGGTTGTACTTATTTCTATACTCAAATTTAATCTAGGAAACAAAACTTTGGCTCTAAATAACTGTTTGGGGCTTTTTTTCAGAATTCTAAAAAGTGGCCACAGATTTTTTTAATTATTTTTTTTTTTCAGACTGAGGGATCTGCCACAGCTATCTCAGTTTATGTGCTGCAGCTTGTGTAGAGAATGCACATGACTTACATTGTGTAGAACACATTCTGATGTTCTTTGTGGATTAATAGGATTCTTCTGCTCCTACAACAACACAAAATTCTGTTTTCTGGTAGAAATAATATGTGTTCTCAATGATCTTTGTTCTCAGATATCATAGTAATGGGCATCAAATAACTCCCAGAGAAGAATACTGTTTAGTGCAAATGAGCAACAAATGTAAGGCTTGATGTGATACCACAGAAGTCCATTTAATTGACTAGCAGGCTTCAAACTAGACTCTGATTGTAAAGGAGTATATTGCACCAACTTGCATACTTGGAACAAGAGAAGTCAGCACATGTGTTAGTGACATTGGGTCCATTCTGCAAGTTAACAGAAATCCTGCACTTCCTCTACGTCCACTCTGAACCACAATGGGGAGAGGCTGCCCACAGAAATGGTGCATGGTTCCCTACTACCTTTGCCAAAAGCAGGTTTCCTGTCAGGAAAATAAAAATGCCTCTCTAAACTTGTAAATTACTGTCTCTAATAGATAATGCCATTCTTATTCCATCTTTGAATGCCTCATCTTGGTAGTTTTTCCTACCTACTCTACCACTAAAGAGCAAGTTTCCAGTTCAGCTGTAAACACTTCTGAAATCTGTTTTAGGCAAGTGAACAGAAATATACACCATAAAAACACAAAAAAAACTCTTATCCTGTTGATATTCACATTCCAGCTTTACTTTTTGTTATTTGGTTGATTTTCCTCTCTGTATTATTATGCTGTCTTTTTCCTGGGAGTAAAATTTAGACTAGGGCTTATAGGTTCAGTAGGTAACAATTCTATCTTAATCTAGTTATGACAGATTTAATATTAATGGGACTAAGAAGAAAATCAGTTTTCTGACAAATGATGATAAAGTGAAATCTTTAAGCAATAATAAAAATCAACATGCCATATCACTTCACCAGTCATTCAAAAGTGACAAGCAGAAACAATCTGCTGAGACAACATCCAACCACAAGCATAATCACATTTATGATTTAATTCCCACTTAACATCAATCACATCAAATTAATAACCACTCTCTAAGAAAATTAAATCCTAAGTGTATTTTTCCTTTAAAGTATTATGATCAGAGAAGAAAATCCTAATTAAATCTCAAACCAACTACATGTTTTATACATGTGACACCTGTAACTTGGCCAACTTGTGAACTGGCCTCATGTGGATTTTTGTCATAAAAGAAACTGACAATCCCTTCTAGCAGCTGCCATAAGTTTGATTGACATGCAACATATCCTTTTGTAAAAGTTCTTGTTGGAAAGATTTTCCATTACATTAATGGCTGTGCAGCCATTTTGTTTTAGGAAAATACCACGCTATGTTGATTAGTGTTTGGCATGCAGCATGGAGACAAAGCTGTGAGCCAATGTTTATTCTGCTCTTCCTATGTTTTGTCAACAAAATATATCCTGCTCATACCTTATTACAGCTTCCCAAGTTGCTTATGCAAGTGGTAAGGGCATTGTAAGAATAATTTCTTTACGTTAGAGAATCTACGTGATTCTGTGTATCCTGAATCAGGGGTGGCTTTTGAACTTCATGCCACTCCCAAGTGCTTACATGGTCAAGAATGGCATTTCTGAGAGTGACCTTAGGACATAACTTCATGTCCAAACTACTCTTTGCTGGAGCAACAGACTCTTCTGGGAGCATCCATGTACAAACTACTCCCAGGTTTCTGTAATTTCCTAGGTTTTTTGTGTGTCTCATGTTTCTTAGCTAAGTGAGGATTTGGTCATGTGACAGAACACCTTAACATCACTGCTCCAGATGATTGTGCCTTATTGAGACAGGAATCAATGATGTAAATACACTGCAATTCAAAGTATAGAAAATTTTGAAAAATAAAAATATGTAATTCTTCAGTACATGTCAGCCCTTGCTATTTTTATTTCAAACAATGTTAATAATACTAATGTAAAACTCAGACTGGTGCTCTTGTACCTCCTGCATGCCATAGTAAAATAGCTCTTTTCCTTATTTATAGATGAAATCGCTGATACAGGAAATGTGCTCCCTTATGTTAATTCTTTTCTTCTCATCCACGAAACCAGCCACTTGGAGAAAGAATGCATTTGGCATTGAATTAAGCACAATAGATAAGCATGTACTTTTCTGTATTCCTTTTATAAGGATCAGCAAGGGAATAAAGTTTGTTTCAGGGTCACAGATTTTGACCTAGGTCAAGCAAAAGTCAGTCAAGATAGACCAAGTAATGTACAATATATCCCTAAAATGACTCTTTATAAATCACACTCCTATGATGATATTCAATGTCTTCCTGCCTCTTTAAGCTATAATGTGTTTTAGGATCTTACAACATGCAAGTCTGTTATTAAAGATTCTGCTGAATTATGCAGGGCTAAATCAAGATGTGAAGACACCTTTTTTGAGACAGAAAATTGGCAAACACTCTCTACTATGCCTTACAGCAAGAAAAGCAATCTTGCTACAGCTGTTGTGTTTATCATAAAATTGATGTTATAAAAATGTTACCTGAATACAAATGAAATTATTCTTATTTAAACTTCCCATATTGAGAGGCACATTTCCTCATATGATTATGAGATCTCCAAGGGCTGCTGTGGATATCTCACTTAAATTGGTTTATTTATTCCCATTTAAAAGTTTCCTGAAATGTCAAGTCTCGATTTTAATGAACTTTGTCATGGAAGGTCAGATTGTGAGCCCCTTCATTACACCAGTGAGCAGGTACTCATATGTGTAGTTCCACTGTCTTCCCAGGAATTTGAGGTGAACAACTGAACACCAAGGTAGGTCATGATCTGTCCTTTACTGACTTCATGGCAGCAGGTCACAGAGAAGAAACAGTTTTTCCATGTTATGGATAAGTCCAGTGTTTTTTTTTTAGAGAAGTTCAGGCCTATTGTGAAAATTAGCTTAAGCACAATATCCACAAATGGATTGAACAACTGTATTTAAATATATAACTCAAACAATTTTGCATCTCACTTATTTTTCTACTTGATTGCCATTTAATTCAGTTACGTTTCTCAAATACTTTTGAGGACCTGTATCTTAGTACTTAAAGATACGATCCCAAATAGCAACGGCAGAGACTAAAGACTTGCATTTAACTTCTAGAAACTTGCTATCCACAAACCTCCATCCCTTCCACAAAATAAGCACACCTCTGAAATACCACTTGGGATTCTGAAGTCACTTCACTTGGGCAAGATACCACCCACATCAGGTCAATATCAGAGTAATTTGAACTGTCACTTCCAGATTAAACCTGTTATGCTTTTTTTACTAGTCTCCCATGCCCTGCACCTCTGCCATTATACATTTTTCTATAAATCCATATAGATGCACATGCACACACACAGACACAAATCAAAACAGAATTAGGGAAGATTGGTAAAGATCTTGATGCATGAGTTTGAAATCATCACAGCCATAGAGAAATGAGCTATTACTGGAACCAGGTAAGTACACAGAATTACTAGAATTGCTTGGAGGACAAACTTCTCAAGTCTCTCAAGTGAGAGAACAGGGTGAACAACCCCACTATGGGTCCAGTACAGCATATTAATTTGTTCTGTCAGTAACTTTGTTATGGTAAGACAACAAGGTTTGCGCCTTGCAAATTATTTTACCAGTCTTTGTTTAATATTGCATCTAAATATTCATAACTAAAGTTGAATAAAATACCTATCAGTAACCATGCAAATAAGGAATGATCAATTTGCATCCTACAGGTTGTGTAATGACCCATACTGCAAACCTCAGGTTAATGAATCTCCTTCTTGTATCTTTCTGCTTTTCCATCACTGTTTTTGTCTTCTTTATTAACTAAAGCTCAGTTATTATGGAGCTCAGCTTGCCCACCCTCAGTACTAGCTGGCAGCAAGGAGTGTTAACCAGAGACTCAAGAAGGAGTGGATTGACACTTCCTCCCAGAGTTAAATGCAGGAAACCAGTCACATAAGCAGGAGGTTTGAGAGGATTAGCAGTGGTTTTAGAAGAAATTAATTTTGTTCCAAAGAATAAGTCTACATGGCACAAGTTGGACTGAAATAAAGAACTGTACTAATGGTGCAAGCTGGACAACTTGCTCAGGGCTGTCCTCAGTTCACACAGATACATGCTTTAAATTACCCTACCTAAATAATCTATCAGCTTTCTTGTCAGCTCCTTTTTCCTTTTATTCTTTTCCTAAACACCAGTGGACTAAGCTGAGATGAACACAGATTTGCCACGTTCTGTCTTATCAAAAATACACTTAAACTGCCAATATGTATAAAACATACCCAAAGTTTGGGACCCTTTCAGCTTGTGTTCCTCTTGGTTAGTCAGAAACATACTTTATAAAGCACTCTTTC
>NW_009953205.1:2176355-2188622 GCF_000747805.2 Chaetura pelagica | reverse complement strand
GCTCTCTTTCCATTTACTTTCTTTCGGATGACTCAAGTGTTTTTGTTCATCTCATGTTTTAGAAGTTAAAGCTTGTTACAACATTACTTTCATCAGAGATCAGAACTGTACAGATCCCCTCATCAGATTTAAATTAGTATGGCCAGGCAGGCATTTACAAATGTTCAAAAATTACCCAATGAAGGGTAAGTTAACGGGTAAAGTTAATAACTCCTCTGCAAGACAGCTTTCACTAGATGTCCCTTTGCTTTTTGTAGACAAAAGGCTTTGGGGGTCACCTGCATTCTGAGAACTGCTGTTAAAGGTTTATATTTCAGTCCTGCAGGAGTTCTGCCTCTGGCCATTTTTTTTCATCAAGTAAAACCTAACTTAGAGGCTGTTATCTGTGCCCTGGCCTGTTGCATCTTGCTCCTACTTTTTCCTGTTTACTAGGGTGTCACTGATACTTGCCATATGCTCTGGACTTATGTGGGTACTCAATATGTACCCATGCTTTTAACAAGCATTTGACAAAGTAATAGAGTAGATTTTTGAATGAGTATTTGGTAGTTAGGTGCTCAGCCCATATTGGTTGTTAGTAATTTCCCTTCTAAAATTATGCTTAAAAAAAGACATGGAAAACTGTCGTCCTGTTCGAGTGACTTTGTGTTAAAGACATATGGAGACAAGACAACCCATAGTCAACTTTTAATCCTGTCTTTCATAAATAAATCTAAAGGAAAACTATTGCAGTAAAATACAGAAAATTATTCTTCTTTAAACATAAGCCTAATTAGAAACGAACATCAACTATAGGCTATCAACTAATGCTGTTTATTACATTGATTATAACAGGGAATCCCTAGGGCTAGTTGATGAAATAAAGATTTAATTTGAGGGTAAAGCACAACAACAAAAATGTAGCTAATTGTAAACAATAGTATTCCAAGTCCAGCTGAGTCCATCAATATAAAAACAGAAGTTAACCTCATCCTTCCACTACTGTAAACATATTAAATGCTATTTATTGTGATTACATGTGTGTGGCCTGTTACAGCCTAAATAGGAACATTTTCGTGACTGAAAGACATAAACATCAGATAACTAACATCATTATTCCCATTTGAACGATATAAAACCTAAATATTAATTTTAATAGTAAGGTTAGCAAATTAGAAAAACACACACTAAAATCATTGCTATAACATCCATCGCTAGTAAAACGCTCTAGTTCCAAGAAGATTAAAAGTACAGGTGGGATTGATATCCTGACACATATCATAAACAGGGATTTTAAACAAAAAAATACAGATTTTCCTCCAAAGCAGAATGAGTCAGAGTAATGGAAAATATTTTTTAAAATATTTTTTTTAAAAAGGGCCCTGTGGAAAAACAGTGCTTGTAAAGCAGAGAGGGGAGCAGGAACCCCCTGCAAGGTTACAGACAATGTTCAGTCACCTCAGGTAGGGAGGTCATGTCACATACTGCCTGTGTGGTAGGGGCATAGGCACTTCCACCAGCTTCCTGTGGGGCCAGTCTGGATTCAACAGACCAAATTCACCCACCACCCCCCCAGGCAAGTACAGCTACGATGTCAGCACCACCAAATTGCCCTTGAAAGCAAATTAGCTGCTTCATATGACATAGGGCCAAACTCACAAGCTTTCCTAGACCCCAGTGTGTTGTGCCTCGAGCTCCCAATCTGACCTGGTTCCCCTCATGGCTTAGCTTTACACTTGGGCTAGTAACCTCTTCTGGCACTCAGTGCAGACCTCAGCAGAACTCAAGCTTTTTTTGGTATTATGGGCTACACAACCCAAATACTCTGTGGTTCAGCTATCACAGATACCCATTACCAAATCTAACAGAAAAGTGACTTTGGGGGTTCCCTGTTCTATGTCTGTGCCAACATCTGTCTGTCCCCCCAAAGGATGCAGTGTTACATTTGGGGTCATCTCATGAACTTGGAAGGCACAACTGTGGTAGTTTCATGACATGGCAAATGACTGTGTTTAGAGAAGACATAGAAAAAGGAAAACTGGCAGGGATACTCCTTTACCTTATCCCATTCCCTTCAAAGGTGTTCCTAGAGACAACCACTGATGTGAAACAATTAGCACTTTGGAAGTCTGTTCCAGAGGGGAAATCATGGAAGGACATTGTCTGATTTGCAATCTGAAACCATGGCAGATTTGCACTGCAGGAGTAGGGTCTGCCTTCATGGTTACAGCCTCTTTCTTTGAATCTACATTTTCACAAAGGCAGTCCTTTTATGTTTTGAAATTCATCTCGAAAAAACTTGGATTTCTTAGACAGTTTGCTTGACCCTGCTTTTTTTCCCATGCTGTTCTTAATTTCCAAGTGATCTCTGCTATATTATTTTAAACTTTTCTTAGTACTGCTTTTGCAGTAATATTTTAATATTACATGCATTTAATATCAGCCATCCTTGAGAGACTTCCTTTTCTCTTCTGCACTGTTTCTCTTGACATTATCATCATTACTGTAAGCATTGCTTTGAATAATCAAATAGAGGCCTGTAGACCCTGGAAGAAGAAAGGTCAGATACTGTATATGACATATGATTTGCACATCCTTGAAAGGGAAATGAGTCATCTACACAATACAAACAATGATAAGTCTGTTGCATATGACAGAGATGCTAAAGATGTTTATAAATGAATAAACTTCCTGATTATAGTGATATATTATGGTTAAATGAAAAAAAAAAAGGATATTATTTTCTGTAGTAATCTTTCACTTAAAAATAATGCTGGAGTACTGATACACAACGTCCATATGATCCAAAGCACAATTAATTTCTTCTTTGTAGATCTTTTTAAAGTAGAAAAGCATCAGTGCTTGTTGCTAACAGCTGAACCACTCAGAAGCTTTGCAGTATGGATAAGAGCACACTGCTTGCAAGTATTAATACATGGATATCACAAGAGCTCATCACTCCTGCTTTGGCACAGGGACCATAAAAACAGGACACCATATTTTAAAAACCTTAGAAAAAGAAAAGGAATGGAAAATAAGACTTATCAAACCAAGATCAAGAATACATTTATTAGTAATTTGCAGCTCTTCCCAGGGCATCCACAGTGGGAGCAGATCCTCCAAGTAAAAACTACTCTTCTAGCCAACTAGATAAGGAATTAACCGCAGAAGCTAATCTTCTGAACTCTAAAGCACAGACCAAACACCTTTTCTTCCCCCCTATTCCACCTTATCAACTATGCTGGAGGAAAATTTAGAACTGGGAACGAACATGTAGGGGTGGGCAGTGCCAAGAAGGCTGACATTCCAGGGTCAGTTCTCACAGACCTCACTGTGCTGGCAACATGCCACATGCCCTGTGCTTCCTGCTGGTCTCTAGCTGCTGCTGAGGGAAACCTGCCACAGACAGCAACCATCTCTGTCCCATGCCTCTGGTCAGAGAGGCCAGGCAGCAGATATCCCCAATTCAGCAGCTACGGAGGAGCTTCCTCATAGGGAACAACATTAAGAACATCACAGCTTTCCTTTCCCCTCCGCAATGCCTTTGGTGATCACTTTGGCTCATTTCCATGCTGCACAGCAGTGGAGAGTATTTGATCTTTGCTAGGATACCTCACAGCCTTCCCCAGATGAAAAGTTCAACTCAGCTAGGTGATTAGGAGTCCAGTTCGAAAGCACAGCAGGATAAAGAGCTCAGATTAAAATCAGAAATATTCCAAACACCACAGCTTTGAGAGGCCTGAAGTTGAAATTAAATATTAGAGTCAGCACAATGCAAGAAATTCACAACCAACTGGTGTATATCTTGCATAATAAAAGTTTAACCACATATGTTCTTAATATACAGAGTAGAGACCCAAATATGACCTGAATAAATCCGCTGTAATATGAACCAAAATCTTTGTTGCGTACCTTCACCTTCATAATCTACAAAGCTGAAGGTTTAGACTGCAGTGAGCTGAGTCTCAACAACAAATATCTCAATTTCCCTGGCTAGTTACTTACAAACAGCTGATAATTGTTTATGCTATCACTGGAGCCGAAACGTATTTTATCAGCTTCTGCATTTTTTGCATTTCGTATTGTACTTTTTAACTGTCATAAACCAGTACAACAATCTGCCAACATGAAATAATTAATAATTATTATGTGAGTGACTGATTTACTTTGGAGAACATGAAAGGCCACAGAACCCAGAGTTTCCTGGTCTACATAGTGTGCATGAAAGAAATGAGCATAAGCAATCACTGTCAGCTATTCTTGTAAGTAAGAATTGAATCATTTATCTGCCTGCATGTATACATTATCATCATCTCCCACTCTGAGGTAAACCCTAATAGCACTTTGTGGTACAAAAATGGGTTGTTACAGGTATTTCATAAAAATACTACTCCTTTATTTTACAAATGATAGCTAAACATACACATATTTATCATAAAGTGGAAACTTTTTGAAAATTTTATAATTTAGTCCTAGAACACAATTAGGTTTTGACTGTACCAACTAAACCACAGCTGAACCCCAGATCTATTTCAAATTTATTATTACAGTAATAATAATAATTCTTTAAATTATTTATCTTCTTTTGTTTTCTATTTATGATCATTTTGTCCAGTATTAATCACCTGCAAATACCTTAAACTGTTTTAGCAGTTCCACTATTGCAGTTTTTTATTTTCCATCAAAATGCTGAATTTATTCCATAAGCTCAATTTCTAGCCATGAAACCATTTAAATCAATCATATGATAGTGTCTTGCTCTAATTAAAGTTACAGGAAAGCTTCTTTAGATCTCAATGGAGATAGAGCACATACTCAGTGCAGTCACAATTTAGTGTTTGCCACCAACTCAGCAGAAATCTAAAAATGGAGGTGAAACCTGGAAGTTTTTTGAGCAATCATACGATTCAAAATAAAATTTGTGATTTATTTTCTGTGTAAGCAAGACAACATGGGAGCAGAGTGCAAACCAGTGTAGTAAAAACATTTACAGACTGTGAATAATGTAACACATAAGGCTTTATGAATAACCAATTGTTTTGATTAGAGGCTAAGGCACTCCCTGAAAAATCCAGACTTTTTTTTTTTTTTCACCTTGGTGAAATAAATTAGATTTAAATACAGCTAACTCTAAATAAATAATAACTAATGTCAAATACAATACAATGAATATAAGAATAGTTAAATATGGTATATTATGTAGCATATACATAATATATACATATATAATATAATAGATAATATAGACATATAATAAAATATATTATATACCTATTACATATTTATACATGTAATAGGGTTTTATTTGTAAAAAAAAGTTAATTTCCATCAGGACATTTTTGTCTTGTGAAGCTCAGGCCTTTTGTTCAAATGAAGTATCTTTGAGTGTGACACATCTCAGAAAAGGTTTGTGTGATGTGGAACCTGTGAGATACCTGTGAGATACCTGTGGGCAGGATGACACAGGAGGTTCTTGCTCCTAAGTGACAGCCCAGCCATTTCCTGGATCTGCTGCCTAGCCCTGCAGGCTGAACTAAGGCAAGGGCTTCTGATACATATTGGGCAGGCCAAATGCTGAGATCAACTGATAGGAAAAGGGACCATCTGAGACCACAAATGGGAGTGTCTGCAGGTGAAGTCCTTCAGAACACCTAATTTAAGTAAGCCTAACAGAAATCTCTTTCTTTCAGAGTTCAGAGTTAAATTGAAAATATTTTCTTATTCCTCCATTCCTTGCACCATATTTGACTTTAAAGTCTTTCTCTGTTGGTTAAAATGTAATTTGTGGGTGTTTAATCAAGCCAAGTAACTTTAAACACCTCCAAGTGCTGGGGAAGAAAAGGAACATATACCTAAGCAGGCTTTCTCTCAGACTGCTTTCTGGTACTTATTCCAATAGAATGCTAATAATTATGTTAAAAAGCTAATTTAAGAAATCCAATTTTTGGAAAATGGGTTTTCAAAGGGCACATTTAACAACTAGAGAAAGTTCGATCTGATTTCCCCATTAGAAGAGGAAGGAAAATCCAATTTTAATCTATTTTTGTTCTCTTAAAAAGATGATATATAGAAGTTACTTTGAAAACCATCTTTTCAAAGCAGAACCTAGTATAAGCATGTGCTAACTTGTGAAGCGCAATTAAATGGTTCCGATAATTCTGCCTGAAAAAATTAGCAGCAATATTGAGAATGCAAGTTGTTTTCAAAATGTCCATGGTAGAAATGCTTCTGTGCTAAGCTGGTATTGATTCTGAAACAATCTTACACATGATAAATGAGAGCACATTTAGGAGAGGACTCAGTCATAAGAGCTCACAAATCAATCAGCTTGTCAACAGACAGACCAAATTCAATTTTTATTCTTAGTAAACTCTTATTTGGTGGTAGGCCATTGTTTACTTTGAAATTGCTTTACAAAGCAATGGGGGAGGAGAAGAAACATGGGAAAGAATCTTTCATCAATATATTAGAAGCTGGTATTTCATTTAGGGCTGAGACAGAGAAAATCTGATTGTCTCCTGGATAACGCAAACCATTTATCTACTTCTAGATTATCATAAACATTTGGTCATAGAATGCCCTTGATCTGCAGCAGCATTTCAAAATAATTCTCACACAGTGAGTCATGGCATCACTAATTTGTAACACAGCATGGTGTAACTGGAGTTTCATATTCTAAAGCAATAACCTGATGTACACAAGAGTTGCTGCATAGCTTTGCCAAGCCTTGCTATACTTCTGACAAGTTTTCATTGTTCTAATGGCTCAAAATTAAAATTTTAGTGAAATGACATAGAAAAAAACCCGAACTACTACAAGATCCTACAAACCTATCCTCCCAGAATTCCTAATCTGCTGGCCTCAAGAAAGTCAACAACAGTAACCTGAGTGGAGCTTAAAAGGTTATCAAAACACCTCCAATTTATCATTATTAATTTATATAATCTATTAGCAATTTTACACAGATACAACTACTTGATTTTTGACATGTCAATCCAGAGAAACGAATCTAACACCTACAGAAAATCCATGATGCTGTAGATGAACACCCTATACATGAGGCTTCAATCACTTCCCTTTTGCCGGCCTACAGATTGTTTATTTTGAGGAAGAATATAACATAAGCAAGAAGAAGGAATAAGCCAGTTGCTAGGCCTTACATGGAAGGCAGGTTCTCCTATTAGGAACCTGAGCTAATTCTTATTAAATCAAGGCATCACACAGATCTGAGCTGTGAGAACAAACAGGTATTCTGTCTCAGGGGTGATGCCAACGTGATCTTTTGAGATTTCTCTTTCAAGATAAACTTTTGGAGGACAGAAAGCAGAACATGAACTATTCTTACTCCTTTCTCTCTCCTCATTCCAATTAAAATGAGAAGTTATGGGGTTTTGAATAAAAAGGATTTATAAACAGAGAAGAAACAGCTTTCATTGGTGGTTTCTACTCTAAGCGTAAGCCTGTCCTCTATAACGATTCTTCTGTTCATTACCTCCTTTGCTTTTAGATATGTACAGGAATGTGACAGCCTGAACACCACCACACTTGGGTTTTCCTTCCCCCTGTTGGTTGATAAAGCTAGGAATCTACCAGGTTGTGTCCCAAGCCTGTGCATTTCTGAAAAGTACAAATCTGTTTGTTTTTTTTCATTTAGCCAATATTAGTTATGGTCCTGTAAATAATATTACTAAAGATGCTTATGGAAGAGGAGCTTGTGTGGACTTAGCACATGCTGCCAGATAGATGTCACAGAGAATCGACATTAGGAGCATAGCTTTATCCAATAAGGGGTCTGTTCCACAGTAAATTGGTTGGCTTTGCCATGGATACCTATCAGGAACAAAAATCTTGTGGCATAGGTTTTAGGGTTTTTATTTAAGGGGAAGCCAAACTTAGAAAAATCTATCTGAATCATTTTGGTTCCTTAATCTCCTTTGTTCCTGCCATTGTACTATAATAAAGTAAGACTAAAATAAAAACCCAAATATGAACATCTCTAAACACTGCACTCAGAATTTGTAACAGGATGTGAATTTCATGGCTGAGATTTTAAAGTTGCAACCAGCTGGCCCAGAACTCCAACTCCAAACATTCAAAACCTAATAGTTTCCAAAATTCTGCTCACAATTGCAAATCTAAAGATAGTAACATATGTGCTTAGACATGTGTCTTGTACGAAAGACATCAAAGCTCTGGAGAACACAGAGGATAGCTCAGACAGCCTGAACTCTCTCTAAAAAAGAAAAAATATGGATAAGAAAAGCAATTTAGTAGATACATTATTTTAGTCTGTGAAGGTCTCATACTTCAATCATTACCATGTTGTCTAATTTCTAAAAATGAGTGACTCTTAAAAGCATCTTCTTGTCAGCCTGGCACAACGTTTTGTAGACACTTCCAGGATCACAAATATAAGATCATTAAACATCTTCCAACAAGTTCAACTCCTTCTCCTTTCTCCTGTCTCTTAAAACAATCAAACTTACAGGAAACTCTAACAAACAAAAGCATTTGGAGGAAATACTGTGTTCTGCTTCTTGTGGTGTAAAGGAAGAAGACAGGAGTATCTTGTTTCACTGTTGTGTTTTAATGAGAAAAACTACCCCTTGGCTTTTTATCCTTCAAACTCAGAGCACATGAGAGGCATACTGGAACCCAATAATACTTCTTTGAATGACCAGTAAAAATCTGTTAGTTCAATTCATTTTAAAATAATAAAAATTACCAGACTCCTATGTCAACCTGAGCAATCTGTTAAATGCAGGCACTGGTAAATGACATTACTTGAACAGCAATTAATTCTTACATGACTTGGAAGTATGTATTCAACTAGTATCAGACATGAAGGTATTTGTTGAATTTTATTGGATTTTAAACACAGGTCATTTGTTTTCATTTCCTTCTTTATCATAGATGTATAGCTTTTCCATTTTTACTAAATAAAAATGGAGTATCATGTTCTATGTTGAAAGCAATATTAAATTACTTTTAGGAAACAAAGAATATTATATATGTTTTTTTTCTGATCTGTTTTTAACCAGAATAAAGCTGCACATCTGGTATATTTTAGTTTTGGGATATGGAATATCTCTGTCCTTCCCAAACATTGTCTACTGTAAACCAAACTGAACAACTTTCGGAAGTGTTCCTTTTTCACTGAAATTTGAACCCTATGGAGAATGCTTGGCATATGGATTAAAAATGGTTCTGAAAAACCAGTCATGATTGGAACAAAGGGATTTTTTTTTAGACCACAGGAATAGACATAAACTTGAAGGTGCAATCCATCCAAGCTTAGTTATTAGGATGTATAATTTAGAAATCAGGATTGGATCTAAGTCAAAGGTGATAAATGAAGACAGCAAACTTACATAGGATGATGGCATTCAGGAAGGATTCAAAGGGTGTTCTTATACAGGAATCCAGCTGGCACTGTTAGGATACACATTTCAAATGAAACTGAAGTTGTACTATTAATTTCTGAGTCAGGATTACAGAAGGGACAAGCAAAACGGGGGTCCTGGCCACGGTGTTTCTGTATAAATTCCCTAGCCTGGTGCAAACTGAAGAACCACCCTGTGCTGTACAATTACAGCATAACTGTCAGGGTTTTATTACAGAGTAACAGAGCACTTCCCACATAAAATTCATCAGCAAGAGTAAAATCCCTTCCCATAGGACTAAATTCAAACCAACACTGTTCACTTTTATCTAAGTTTTATGTTTGAAGAATGGAAAATAACCTAGCCAGCTGTTCAGCTGCATTTTTATTTTTTTTTAATCTGTTGCTTTCATTGACTGAATCTGATTATACAATACAAAGATCAAAACCTCAGGTCTCTTTTTTTGTAGTGTTTGAAATAACAAAAACAAACAAAAACATCTCCAACCTGCTCCATGGAACTAGAAAGTAAAGACAAAGCAGCACAGGCATGGAGAAAGAAGCTTTGGTATTGGGAATCTAAAGGCCCATACAAACAGAGAATGAATCTCAAAACTTCTAGGCTAAACAAAGTGTTAATCTACTCCCTCTGACCAACACTGGGAGGACTAGAAATAGGGAAAAGCATTTTTCTTTCCTTCATGGATCCTTTTAAACTATACTAGAAAACATAGAGGTCAAGCATGGCCCCATTTTATGGATTGCTGTTCAATGATAGGCTCAACAAAGTGGAAAAATATGCACTGATTAGAGAGTTGGAGAGAACAGGCCTTTAACTTGTATTGGACAGCATCTTCCCTTCCTCCTCATTCATTTTATGATGCATGCCTTCAATTGCAATGTACTATAAAAAGCTTCCTGAAATTCTTGGCACTGCCACAGATTTGATTCCACAGTGGCTTCTAGTGATTAACAGAATGCTAGAAAGTGCAAGACAAACAAAGATCAGGTGAATGGGGAAAAGAAACTAGAGTCTCATAAAAAGTGCACATAAAGTGCATTCCGTTTGCAACAGAGCCAGTACTTATAAAAGGAGTGTAGTTTTTGAAAGTAAATCCCTCCCATTCTGAGCAGAAACCAGATGAATCTGTAAAGATTGTATTTGCTGTGTGTCTGAGTATATTTCTTTAAAAAATGAGCACTGTAACTTAACTGGCAGAGAGAGCAACAAACACTTTAAAATTCACTTGTTTCACTGAAGTCTCAAGTCTGTGTCTGAACTCTTTCACTGACCAACAGCAAACTTGATCATCTGCAGATAAATTATTAAAATGCTAACTATAAAGTTGTATATTATAAAGCCTGACTACATTATAATTTTTGTTCCTCCGAGCAGCTCCTTAAAATGTATACTTAACTAATTTATCCTGTACTTTGTACCCCTGTGGCCCTGGAAGGTGAAGCAACATCACTCATAAGAAACAGTAACATTGGCTGTTTATCAAGGCATCTGTGAAACAGAAAAGCAATAAAAGTACTACTGCATACACTCATTTACTATTGAAATATCACTAAAATTATTCAGTGTCAGAAATCTAATTTTGTATTATATTTCTATATATTTTAGCAGTTAACTTTTTCAGTATTAGTAAATTAATATGCTTTGAATACCCCTGTAGCTACAGTGGAAAAATGGACCAACACACTTATTTAGTGCTGCTACCCAAATCCATTAGATGAATTTTCTTTACAGCAAAGCATTGATGAATGAAATGTCCCATGTTAATGTAAGAATAATCAATTTAGAATGCTTATGACAATTAACAAAGCTGGAGATAAGCTTTGAAAGCACCATGCTTTGTCAGCCCTGATTTGGATTAAACTTGCACTAATAGGACCATTTTTCTTCCAAAAGGTACTCTTTTTAGGCAGACCTATCAATTAATATGAATTATGCATGTATAAAACGACTAATGTCATTAATTAGACAAATTAAATTTTATGATGCAGTGAATAGACTAACACCAGATTATATGAGATATCCTTCTCTCAATTCACACGTATTTGGAATAAATGAATAGTTTACATTTGCATGGTTATTACCGACTCAATGATTATTAATCAGTGTCACCATTTTGGACAGTTTCATATAATCTTTTTTAACCTTTTCATGATGATCAGATATATTCAGTTCCCACTTTTGATGACAAAGTTTTACTCTCACTCACATGCTTGCACTGGGCGAAGACTGTACACATCCCAGGGAAACACAAGCACAGTGTGTTACATGCGGTGTATTCCAGTGCGTTTGTGATGATAAAAAGGGGCAAACTAAATAAATATAATCTAACTCTTCTGGCATCAATTTTAGCTGTAGAATTGAAAACATTCAAAAATTTAGAGAGGCTTGTGTTAATGCTGGCCCACACTTTGATCCCAAAACACTGTTTTATTTCAGCCACTAGTAATTTACCACTCATTGCTTCCTTTCCTTTAAGCCTGATGCACGCATATATGTTTCAAAGTGTACTGAAAACCCTTACAAACTGAAAATGTGTAGTTAAAAAAAATCAGGCTTTCAGTATCCCCAAATGTATTTGAATTTTAAAACTTTGAGTAGTTATATGTTAGATATAATTCTGCAAATACTAAGTTTAAAATCATTGCCTAATAGTATCTCCTACATGGAAAAGATAATATAACCATTTCCATTCAAATGTGTTAGGAACTATTAAACACTTATTAAAGTTATTTTAAAACTTTGCTTGCTTTGCATTTAATGAAGTGAATGAAGGATGGAAAAATCTACAGGCTTTACGCACATTCAATTCTTAAAAATTACTTCTTGCCACATACCTTCTTTTATCCACTATTTATACATCAGCTGTAGCCAAATATAGGGAAAG